>NW_026855990.1:0-27813 GCF_026571515.1 Ruditapes philippinarum | reverse complement strand
TATAATAGAAAAATTTTATATCAATTAATAAGAGATTTTGTGTAAATGTTTTGTCGTTTGCTTTGGAGACATACATCATAAGAATTTTACAACCAACTTGTCCCTTTTCCCGCGTTAAGTTAGCCATGTTTATTTAGCCAAAAAGGAAAATGTCAACTTCAGTTAATATTCAGCTGGCGAAAAATAAGCAGCAAGTCATTGACATATCTCAAGCAAATTGCATTTTTGATGTTAAAAATGAGCTCTGCAAGAAAACTGGCATGAATACAGAGGAATTTGATTTGCTTTTCTGTGGAAAGCTCCTGCCAGTGGAAACGTCCTTGAAGGTGCTAAAACTTTTTTACCCCACACTAGGGGTCCAAATTAGAGTTGGGTACCGCCAGAAAGAAAATACCACGGTATACCATGGTTTTTTCCTAAAAACTACGGTATAAACCGCGGTATACCACGGATTTTCATTGTATGCTATAGGTTAATTTTTATCCCTAAAATAAGTATCAAGGTAGGCTGGTATAGAATTTCAAATATTAAATTTAAGCAGATCTAGAAAATACAGATTAATCAAAGCATCATTTAACTTTTTTCAATCAGGTACTTTCGCATGTTGACAATCATAAGCTAATTGGGTCATGGATCAGTTCTTGTTTGTTTTTTGTTTTTAGCTCACCTGTCACAAAGTGACAGGGTGAGCTTTTGTGATCGCTTTTCGTCCGGCGTCCGTCCGTAAACTTTTACTTTAAATGACATCTCCTCATAAACCACTAAGCCAATTTCATCCAAACTTCACAGGAATGTTCCTTTGGTGGTCACCTTTAAAAATTGTTCAAAGAATTTAATTCCATGCAGAACTCTGGTTGCCATGGCAGCCGAAAGAAAAAACTTTAAATATCTTCTTTTAAAAAACCATAAGAGCTAGAGCTTAGATATTTGGCATGAAACATCTTCTAGTGAGTGTCTACCAAGTTTGTTCAAATAAAAGCCCTGGGGTCAAAATTGGCCCCGCCCCGGGGGGGTCATTGATTTTCCCTATATGCATATAGTAAAAACTTAAAAAATCTTCTTTTAAAGAACCCAAAGAGCTAGAGCTAAGATATTTAGCATGAAACATGTTCTAATGGGTGTCTACCAAGTTTGTTCAAATAAAAGCCCTGGGGTCAAAATTGGCCCCGCCCCGGGGGGTCATTGATTTTCCCTGTATGCATATAGTAAAAACTTAAAAAATCTTCTTTTAAAGAACCCAAAGAGCTAGAGCTAAGATATTTAGCATGAAACATGTTCTAATGGGTGTCTACCAAGTTTGTTCAAATAAAAGCCCTGGGGTCAAAATTGTCCCCGCCCCAGGGGTCATTGATTTTCCTTATATGTGTATAGCAAAAACTTAAAAAATCTTCTTTGAAAAAACCCAAATAGCTAGAGTTAAGACATTAAGCATGAAACATGTTTTAGTGAGTGTCTACAAAGTTTGTTCAAATAAAAGACCTGGGGTCAAAACTGGCCCGGCCCCAGGGGTGTCATTGTTTTTAACTATATGTGTATAGTAAAAACTTTAAAAAAAATCTTCTTTTAAAAAGCCCAATGAGCTAGAGCTTAGATGTTTAGCATGAAACATCTTCTTATTGGTGTCTACCAAGTTTGTGCAAATAAAAGCCCTTGGGTTAAATTGGCTCTGCAACGTTGGGGGGGTGGGGGGGGGGGGGGCCTATATACAGGTGAGCGACTTCAGGGCCATCATGGCCCTCTTGTTTTTATTACATATTGGTCTCTTTCAACATTTAACAACTGTTATATAAATTGCATAGTTAAAATGGAAAAATAAAATGTTTTTATTGCTTATTGATTAATAGAATAATAGGTCAAATGCACGTTAGCCGATGACAAATATTTATTTGTCGGTTAATTTTATAACAGAGTCCCAGCTGTTATTGTAATTTTTTTATTGCAAGGGCTAAGTATTTAATTAATCTGTGTCAAAAACCAAAACAAACATGTACCCCAAAAGCAAATTAAAATTATCACATAGAAAACAGCTGACCATGTTACTGCTTAATTAATATTCATTAGTTGAACGAACATTACTTTTAATCCAGTTTCTACGCCGTTCTATAATTAGTTAATTGCCATGCGCATGCAGTAAGTGCGTGACGTAAGGAAAACCCCTAGCCTGATTGG
Organism: Ruditapes philippinarum; assembly: GCF_026571515.1. Lineage (NCBI taxonomy): Eukaryota > Metazoa > Mollusca > Bivalvia > Venerida > Veneridae > Ruditapes > Ruditapes philippinarum. The sequence goes on along the minus strand of NW_026855990.1, from coordinate 25,644 downwards.
TCGCTATTTATATAAATACTTAAAATAGTAACATCCTAATTTTATGCAAGGAATGTCCTCATGAATTATCAATCTTTACGATTAGTTTTCGTATCAAATAAGCGATATTTGGACAAGTAATAAAATGTAAGTCGACAATTCTTGCTTCTTCAACTGAGATCATGCCAGTCGACAATTCTGGCTTACATGCGGTAATCGATAAAGCATTCAATTTTCGCTAAGAACTATCGAAGAATGATAATAGTCGGCGAAAGTTGTTTGCAAAAAGGTTTACTCAAAGAAACATTAACATATACAACAGAAAAAGTTTTTTAATTTAGTACATTTTACGGATCTGTAATTGCTTTAAATTAGAGCTAAAAGTACTGGTTTTCCAGGTCTGTACCGCGGTATGTACCACAGATGTCTCAGACCGTGGTTTACCGGTATACCGCTTAAACCACGCACCTCTAGTCCAAATGCATTCAAATCTTAATAAATTGTATATTTGTCAACCCTTATTAGATTATTTAATGTAAATGTAGAATAAAATAAAAATGTTTGTTTGAAAAAATCAGCAGACCCTCAAAATCACCTTGCAAGTTATTCCCTTTCATACATTTGTATATATTATCACATAATCATTTTGACGGTATATATTATTTTCCACGATCATGGTCAATTTTAAGCTTCATTGTTGATGTAAAGCACTCAATATGTAGAGTAAATACTTTTCTCCATTTACAAAATCTTGCGACATATTCAAAGGTGGCTCTCAGCTTTGCCGTACTCTAATGCAGTGCACTTTGAATGTAGGCACAGTGTAATTCAAATCAATTTGAAGGACCCTGATGGTAACCAGCATATTTCCAAATGCTTCCCACTAGAGACAGACTGGTTTTCACGTTCTATGCATGATGCATTTGAATATGACAAAGTCGAGGGCCATGTTTGAATTTGTTGAAACATTTTGTAAATGGAGTAAGAATGTGAAAGTTTTAATATTATTTCGCAATGGGTTCAGTCCAACGCCACACTCTCCCTGGACAGTTTAAATAGCAGTGCAGGTACTATCCAGGATTAGTGTGTCCACTTTTCGAAGTAAGAAAGTGGAAGTATTGGCATGACCCACTTGTTTGTGTCTGTTTACCTTTTTTGGTGAAGTTTTTGTTTGTCATTAAGGTGACAACAGACACTTTCCGTGGTACTCACATAAATGTCATTTAAACCAACTTATTTTAGTAATAATTGTTATTTATTTAATCTTTGTGCATTAAATGTCGCTGATCATCATAAAAAATAACATATTTGAAAAAAATGCCTTTGTAAATGATTGATTTTTAATAAAAATCCTAAAATTTTAAAACGTCATATCAAAGTCATTTTTTATTTTTTTGTTATCAAACTTTTGGAAAATAAACATACTTATAATATCTGGGGAACCGTGTCTCAAATTTTTTCTATCTTTTCTCAAAAAAATATTACGTAACGTCAAACAATTTATGCGACTTTTTTCACCATACATATTACGTAATTAAAGATAATTAAGTCGCTGATTGAGCAAACAAAAATCCCTGACACGGTTCCCTCGGTAAATGAATTCCCTTTCATGTGCTTTAAACCGCATGTTAATTGCTTGATTATTAAAAAGTTATGCCGATTCAAAGTTAGTCCGACCCGCATCAAACGAAGTGTCATAAATCGGCTGTTCTCTCTCGGACCCCTACGTTTCCAGCGAAATAATTGCATAATACACAAATATCGCACCAGAAAGGGTCACAGGTTGCGGTAACATACTCTAACAACATTTTATGACCCAGTGACATCTGACCAATTAAAAAGTTGCTGATTAATATCAGTTTATAACAGAAATTTCTTCAAATCTTAACGTGATTTACTGTCCGTCTGGTATCGGTCCCACATGTCACGTGACCTTCAGTAAAATTTGAGGCACTCGGTGGGGGGAAATGGAACGTATTTACGCACCGCTAGCGGGGTATTTAATTGTTTCACTTTTTGAAGTTTCATCAGCATTATTATTATATTTATACCAGTGTCACTCTGTCTGTGTATTCGTGTATGGAAATTCCAGTCAAAATATAAATTTAAAATAATAAAAATCTGAGCTTTCTGACGGTTATTTTAAAGGCCATGGGTAGATGTACAAATAAGAACGGGATATTTTATATTTTTTCCTCCAAATTGATATAAAATGCTTCACATATTTTAATAGAAATAAAAAGGTATCACTCGATCAATTATGAAATGATCTTCTTGACTTTATTATTCATGAAAATAATCTATGCACGGTATAGATATCAAGTTTCTACTGGGATATACAAATAAATTCCATACTTTGTCAAGGTTTATTAGAACTGTGTTCGATTTTTACTGGCGAACAATTTATTCAAAGCATTCACTGATAATATAATTTAATATCTTTTTTTATTGATTCATAGAGAAATAAATATCCTTAAAAATCTAAAAATGGTTTAGAAATTTGTCAGGGACACCGTACCACAAAGTCATATAGGCGTTTCACATAAAAAAATGTTGTTTGTTTTTTTTTGTTGTTTTCCTTGACATTGTTAGAAAAACGAGTTGAATGTAAAAAGCAAGTTGTTGAATCCGTACAAAAGTCCAAAACTCAATGTAATATCTATCAGATTAACGGACAGACAAATTATTTTACACATTATGGATAATTTTAGCAACTATATTTTTTTTATCAACCCGTGGGTCGTAAACGATTTGCCGCTATGCTTAATTATTTTATGTTTTCATACATTATGTTACGTACATTGGCCGACAATCTTTTATTTTATAAAAATGCAAATAAAAGGTAGACGATATTTATAAAGATGCAGGGTATTTGTACGATACATGAATTACGAGCAGTATGGACGGTAATTCAACGATATATGGAACTACCGATTATCCCTCATTGATGCCCTCAACAGGGGGCGGAGGGCGTTATCGATAATTGACAGAATTACGAGAATAGCAGATAAAAATGGTACAGATACCGTTTTAAAACGTTTAAAAACACATTTTTTGGACTAACTGCTTCCAAAATTAAATCACGAATGTGTTCAGAAAAGGTTGATAAATCTACTAAGCAAAAAATCTCATTTTCGGTATTTTCAGTGATAATTGACTCCGTTGTCACCTTAACTTAAATAAATACTACTAAGCTATAACATTGAAACTTCAAATGTGGATACACTTTATTCTACTTGTCAGATCAAAAGGTGAATGCCACTGTGACCTTAAATATATAATAAATAAAGGACAATTTTCTCAGAAACTATTAAAGCTATTTACTTGGTTTTAGGGCGCTGCTCCTTGGACAGTTCTTGTTTACCTAATGGCAATTATCTACACATCCTCACACTGGGAGCAAGTAGAACTACTGGTTGTTGGTAGAAGAGCTATGTGCTATTTTTGACTAAATAAAAGGGTAACAGTGTCACAAACATGCATTCCCTTTTTATGCTCCCCGAAAACGTCCGTCCGTCCGTACATACGTCCCGAATTCGTGTCCGGCCCATAACTTCATTATCTGAAGTCGGATTTTAAAAATATTTCACAGAAATGATCACCATATTGAGACGACGTGTCTCGCGCAACATTTGGGTCGCTACCTTGAAGGTCAAGGTCACAGCATGACCTTGCAGCAAAATCGTGTCCGGTCCATAACTTTGTTATTTGAAGTCGGATTTTAAAACTTTTTCACAGAAATGATCACCATATTGAGACAACGTGTCGCGCGCAACATTTGGGTCGCTACCTTGAAGGTCAAGGTCACAGCATGACCTTGCAGCAAAATCGTTTCTGGTCCATAACTTTTGTTATTTGAAGTCGGATTTTAAAAATATTTCACAGAAATGATCACCATATTGAGACGATGTGTCGCGCGCAACATTTGGGTTGCTACCTTGAAGGTCAAGGTCACAGCATGACCTTGCAGCAAAATCGTGTCCGGTCCATAACTTCATTATTTGAAGTCTGAATTTTAAAATATTTCACAGAAATGATCACCATATTTGAATCGACGTGTGTCGCGCGCAACATTTGGGTCGCTACCTTGAAGGTCAAAGGTCACAGCATGACCTTGCAGCAAAATCGTTTCTGGTCCCATAACTTTGTTTATTTGAAGTCGGATTTTTAAAAATATTTCACAGAAATGATCACCATATTGAGACGATGTGTCGCGCGCAACATTTGAGTTGCTACCTTGAAGGTCAAGGTCACAGCATGACCTTGCAGCAAAATCGTGTCCGGTCCATAACTTCATTATTTGAAGTCTGATTTTAAAAATATTTCACAGAAATGATCACCATATTGAGACGATGTGTCGCGCGCAACATTTGGGTCGCTACCTTGAAGGTCAAGGTCACAGCATGACCTTGCAGCAAAATTGTGTCTGGCACATAACTTCATTATTTGAAGTCGGATTTTACAACTATTTCACAGAAATGATCACCACAATGAGACATTGTGTCGCGCGCAACATTTGGGTTGCTACCTTGAAGGTCAAGGTCACGGCAAAATCGTGACAGCAAAATCGTGTCAGGCCCATAACTTCTTTACTGGAAGTCGGATTTAACAACTATTTCTCAGAGATGATCACCATATTGAATCGACGTGTCGCATGCAACATTTGGGTCGCTACCTTGAAGCAAAATCATGTCCGGCGCATAACTTCGTTATTTGAAGTCGGATTTTACAACTATTTCACAAAAATGATCACCATATTGAGACAATGTGTCGTGCACAATATTTGGGTTGTTTTTACACTTTGAACTTTGTCTGTGACATAACTCTGACACAACAAGAGGTATACCTTCCTGTGTCCAAAACCTATTCGGGGAGCATCCCCCGGTTCAACCGGCTCTTGTATTCAGAAGGATTGATACCAGGCTACTGATGTAAGATATATGATTGTTCATGAAGTGGTTGCAGCATAAATGTCTCCTTATGTTACAACTCCTACCCGGCTCACTAGACACAAGATTCCCTTTCTTACAGACTAAATGTATACTCCATGCAACTATAAGTCATTTTTTTACCAGTAGACAGATGTTTCACTCCCAAGAAGATTCACATCAAGATGTTTCACTCTCAAAGTGAAAGATTTGGCATTCTTTTCACCCAGCAACCATCATACATTAAAATTCTCCTCTGGCCAATGTTGTACAAGCCCCTACCCTGGATCAGTTTTGGCAAGGGGTAACTGAACTATCCCATTAGTTCCGAGCCTTCTTAACAGTTTAACTGTATATCTAACTTTTTATTAACATTATCAATTTGTTATGAATTTCTCACAAATACATTATTTGTGTTATTATTTTTTTTTTCATTTAATGCCCTGCACTGACATGCAGTCACTGCACCTGCACAAAATACTTGAAAGGGCGTGATGCAGTTTCAGTACAGAATAGATAGATAACCTTTATTGATGAGTTAAATTGACATAGCCTTTTATTGATGGGTTAAATTGAATTTCATTGAATGTATGTTTTCTTGTCATTTCCAAAAATGTGTTGCAATCAAGACACAGGTTTGTAGCTCATGTTCAGGGTCACACTTAGATTTCAAACATAATATTTCTCAAAAGTGCATGAATGGTTGTGTCCAAGATTGATTTGGAAATAACTTTGCATAAATGTGTATGCAGCATATGTAGTGCATTAGAGCCAGTTTAGCAGTCCAAAAGTCAAGGTAACACAGTACTTGGATCTCAGTGTCATAATGGGATAATGCAATAATGTCAGTTTCTTTCATACATTATACCAATAGTAAACATTTTAGTTATATCAGGGCCTTTTTTTAGTTATTTTAAGTTTAAAATGGGGGAAAATTGCGGAGCATTCAGGGAAATTTGAGAAATTTCTAAAGTTGAAAAAGTACCCCTCATCTAAAATTTGAATGACAGTTAATGAATGCCTGCTGAAGCATTAACATAATAGGTTGAAGGTCTAAAAATTGCCTCTGTAAGCAATGTCTAATAGTCAGAGGTGAGTCATTAGATGATCAACCAGTGAACATTAAAGGATGTAAATGTTAGACTTGCTATGCTACACATATTTCTGTACCTAAATGGCGAACTGAGGGTCATTGGTTGTGACATTTAATAATGTTTTTAGCTCACCTGTCACAAAGTGACAGGGTGAGCTTTTGTGATCGCTTTTCGTCCGGCGTCTGTCCGTCCGTCCGTAAACTTTTACTTTAAATGACATCTCCTCATAAACCACTGAGCCAATTTCATCCAAACTTCACAGGAATGCTCCTTTGGTGGTCACCTTCAAAAATTGTTCAAAGAATTTAATTCCATGCAGAACTCTGGTTGCCATGGCAACCGAAAGAAAAATCTTTAAATATCTTCTTTTAAACAACCCTAAGAGCTAGAGCTTAGATATTTGGCATGAAACATCTTCTAATGAGTCTGTACCAAGTTTGTTCAAATAAAAGCCCTGGGGTCAAAATTGGCTCCGCCCCAGGGGGTCATTGATTTTCCCTTTATGCATATTGTAAAAACTTAAAAAAATCTTCTTTTAAAGAACTGTAAAGCTAGAGCTTAGATATTTGGCATGAAACAAATCTTCTAGTAAGTGTCTACCAAGTTTGTTTCAAATTAAAGCCCTGGGGTCAAAATTGGCCCGCCCCGGGGGTCATTGATTTTCCCTATATGCATAAAGTAAAAACTTAAAAAATCTTCTTTTAAAGAACTGTAAGAGCTAGAGCTTAGATTTTTGGCATGAAACATCTTCTAGTGAATGTCTACCACCAGTTTGTTCAAATAAAAGCCTGGGGTCAAAATTGGCCCCACCCAGGGGGCATTGATTTTCCTATATGCATATAAGTAAAAACTTAAAAAATCTTCTTTTAAAGAACCCAAAGAGCTAGAGCTAAGATATTTAGCATGAAACATCTTCTAATGAGTGTCTACCAAGTTTGTTCAAATAAAAAAGCCCTGGGGGGAGTCAAATTGGCCCCGCCCGGGGGGGACGGTGGTTCATTTGGATTTTCCTTATATGCATATAGTAAAAACTTAAAAAATCTTCTTTTAAAGAACTGTAAGAGCTAGAGCTTAGATATTTGGCATGAAACATCTTCTAGTAAATGTCTACCAAGTGTGTTCAAATAAAAGCCCTGGGGTCAAATTGGCCCCGCCCCAGGGGGTCATTGATTTTCCCTATATGCATATAGTAAAAACTTAAAAAATCTTCTTTTAAAGAACTGTAAGAGCTAGAGCTTAGATATTTGACATGAAACATCTTCTAGTGAATGTCTACCAAGTTTTTTCAAATAAAAGCCCTGGGGTCAAAATTGGCCCTGCCCCGGGGTGTATCATTGATTTTCCCTATATGCATATAGTAAAAACTTAAAAAATCTTCTTTTAAAGAACCCAAAGAGCTAGAGCTAAGATATTTAGCATGAAACATGTTCTAATGGGTGTCTACCAAGTATGTTCAAATAAAAGCCTGGGGTCAAAACTGCCCCGCCCGGGGGTCATTTTTTTTTTCCTTATATGTGTGTAGCAAAAACTTAAAATCTTCTTTGAAAAACCCAAATAGCTAGAGTTTAGATATTAAGCATGAAACATCTTAAGTAAATATGTAAAAAGTTAAAGTTTGTTCAAATAAAAGCCCGGGGGTCAAAACTGGCCCTGCCCCAGGGGTGTCATTGTTTTTAACTATATGCATATAGTAAAAAACTTAAAAAATCTTCTTTTAAAAAACACTGGAATGAGCTAGAACTTAGATGTTTAGCATGAAACATCTTCTTATGGGTGTCTAACCAAGTCTGTTCAAATAAAAGCCCTTGGGTAAAAATTGGCCCTGGGGGGGGGGGGGGGGGCTATATACAGGGAGCGACCTCAGGGCCATCATGGCCCTCTTGTTGTGATATGTGCTACAAGCATTTCAAATAAGCTGAAAGCCTCTGTACTTTTTTTGTTTAATTGATGAACAAAAAAAATAAATGAAAGTCATATGCTACTCACTCAAGTGAACATATCAAAAACAGAGAATTATCAGTTTATTTTTCCATGTAAAGGAATTATATTTGTAAAATGACATCAAGATATTATAATTAAAGCAATCATTTTTCTGGTGTTTTTTTTCAGGACTTGAATCTCGGTCAAGGTAGTGTTCTTCACTTGTATAGAGTTGGGTCTGCTGCACAGTCAGAGCCATTGTTGTCAGTTAGGCAGAATAGTAGTAGATCGGGTTAGTTTTATACTTATTGAAATGAATTTCTATGAAGTTTGAAGAAAAAAAATCAGTTTAAATGACAGTTTTTAGCTCGACTATTCGATAAGAATAAGTAGAGCTATTGCAGTCACCCGAGCGTCGGCGTCGGCGTAACCACTTATGTTAAAGTTTTTGTAATAGTTCAAATATTTTCAAAGTCCATAGACATATGGCTTTGAAACTTTGCACACTTGTTTACCATCATGACCCCAACCTGTAGACAGGAGGAGGTAACTCTATCAAGCATTTTGACAGAATTATGCCCCTTTTTCAACTTAGAATTTACGTTAAAGTTTTTGTAATAGTTCAAATATTTTCAAAGTCCATTGACATATGGCTTTGAAACTTTGCACACTTGTTCACCATCATGACCCCAACCTGTAGACAAGAGGAGGTAACTCTATCAAGCATTTTGACAGAATTATGCCCCTTTTTCGACTTAGAATTTACGTTAAAGTTTTTGTAATAGTTCAAATATTTTCAAAGTCCATTGACATATGGCTTTGAAACTTTGCACACTTGTTCACCATCATGACCCCAACCTGTAGACAAGAGGAGGTAACTCTATCAAGCATTTTGACAGAATTATGCCCCTTTTTCGACTTAGAATTTACGTTAAAGTTTTTGTAATAGTTCAAATATTTTCAAAGTCCATTGACATATGGCTTTGAAACTTTGCACACTTGTTCACCATCATGACCCCAACCTGTAAACAGGAGGAGGTAACTGTATCAAGCATTTTTTTTACTATCAAGCACTAAGAATAGTCGAGCGTTGCTGTCCTACCGACAGCTCTTGTTTAACTTTTAATGAGCATGGAAGGACATACAGGTGTATCAAAATGCGTTTGCAAAAATGTTGGAAACCCGGAAGCAAAAGAAAAAAAATATGTTGGAGATTATAAATATGTTGCAGTTTATAAACTGTTGGAATTTAGCGGCAGTGATTACAAACGTATTATTTAATTTATAGAATCGGGCATGACTGCAATATTGAAATGCAGTTTGATTTATTATACTGCTGGGTTTTTAATTCAGAGAAATTCATAAGATTGGTTCAGTACTGTAATATTGAATAATTTTTAAATTCTTTAAATCTACACACACAAACCATTTACCCCAATGCTTACAAAAAATAATTTCAGCAGTTTAAAATTTGACTAAAGTAAAAGTGGCAAAACTTTAATTTTAAAGCTATTATTTCTAGGCACAAGAGATGTATTCAATCATTTAGTTTTATGTTAATATATAAAACTTGTTGTGTAATTTAATTTTTTGATGACATTTAATTTCATGAAGCACTAAAAAACATGAGTGGTAGATTTATCGCTTTAATGATGGACATTACATGTTTCAAAAGCAGGCTAAGTAAACATTGTGCATTTATCTAATGAATATTCATACAATGTATCCAAACATCATTTGATAGAGCATTTTCTGAATATAAATACATGTATCAATAACGTGACATTCAGTGTTAATATGTACATGTACTTTAAAGCGGCATGCCTGCAGATGTCGAACCAAAATATTTAAAGAAAAATTAACTTAAGTAAAATGTACAAAGATTTTGAGAAAAATAAAATGATGTAAGATTCAAGTAAGAATTTACATGTTATAATATTATGTGTTTAATGACAGATTTTGCATTACCTATCACCATACCGGTATATTGTACTGAGTGACTAAAGCAGTAAAGATTACTTTTCCATATTATGACCTATTTTTGGTAATTTTTGTAGATTTTAATTGATGTTTGCAATGTGTAAATCACTTTCTTGGTTTGTTTGACAGTATTTTACTTTTTAATACAACTTTAAAATATTCATGAAAATAAGCAAGAACCTGGAGGCCTGCTGCTTTAATAATATATATAATTATAGTTTTTGTATTTCGTGGAAATTGATCTTTTGAATCCTACGACATATACAACAGATGTTACCTGATTCTAAATGGAAACTCCCTACAAAATATTGTTTCGTTTTAGTGTTATCAGATGAAATGACAAAATCTGAAGGTGTATGTAGCAGTGTGTTGTTAAAACATAAAGTTTTTTTTTCTGTTTCCATAGAAATACAAACATGTTACATTTGTTTGAAAATTAGCTTTGTATAATTATGAATTTAAACGTTTGTTATGCAGTGTGTATTTTAATTGAGAAATTGATTACAGCAGTAAACAAGAGATACCAGTATTACGTGTACTGTAAGACATGCTGCGGATTATACCCGGGCAAATTACGAGTTCGTTGTGTTAACTGCATGGAGGGCTCAATTTTACTAAACAAGGTATTTAATATATATTTTCGTTTTAATTGTACATTGTCATGTTAAATCATTTTGTATCAAACAAGACTTAGTGTTGGCTATAACAACTGTATATCAATTGATTGTGATTGAATTATACCCTTTGAGAATTTGTAAGATTTTTAGTTAAACAATTTTTTAGATTGCTCGGGGTAAATCTTTACAATTATTGAGTCAAAACTCACAGATTTTTCACAGAAATTATTCCATTTAAAACTATGGAATTTCCTATGTAGTTCTTTGTTTTTATTGGTCATTGCTTATATGCATATATATAGGGGTGTCATCGATTCAATCGATATCGGTGTATCAACGATCTTTGTTATCCGATTCGATATCGATTCCATTTTTTAAATATCGGATATCGAATGCACATATATTTCTAGCTAAAGAGACTTCAGCGAACAGGTTTTATAGAACTGATAGACCTGTTTACTGTCGCAAAACGTCAAAATAAAAGCGACATATAAAGTTATGGAAGCCAGAAACATTTTTTTTCTAAAATGAAAACGTAAATCAATGCCAAAGTTACCTCCAAGTGTCTCTTAACGAATGCTGCCTAATTTCGTTGTAATCTCGCACGTCTGCTAAGTGGATGTCAAGACCCCTCAATTCAGATTTTAAAAAGGGAAAATGCCAAGAAAAAATTGTCAGTGTTTCTTTGTAAAAATTATGATTACAAAATGTTAAACTTTAATAAATATTCAGGTTCTAAACACTATAATTTGCCAGTTAAACTCGGCTTAATTGGAACGGCAAGGACGGGATTTAGCATGATCAGTAACTAGGTAATAGCAACAACAACAACAAAAGTAAAATGGAAAAGGCTTTAAACTTTATAGTTACTATAGTCATTAGTTTTCATTTATAGCTATATGATAAAAAAAGAAACAAATTATTCGGTTTTCATAGTTTATCTTTTTTGCATTTGTCTTAATATAACTGCTTTGTCAGTGTCCTTAGGAAACATTAATTTAAAAAGACTTGAAAGCTAAAATTTAGCCTGGCAATCGATATATCGCTGTATCGCTGATAATTCATTACCGATATATCGATACAAAAATCCTTATCGATGACACCTCTACATATATACAGATTTATTAAAAGATGTTGTGATGAAATACATTAGAAAATAAATTTGAGAGAAATAACCAAATAATCTTTTTAAACAATTTTTATGATCCTTGGCTATTCAACCTATTATTAGTAATTTTAAAATTAAATGAAAATCTATTAAAAGGTATAGTTATATCTATTGAAATATTTTTTGTAAAATTAAGTTGTTTTCATATACAAGGTGATGTGGTTTCTTATGGTAAATTTTCAGTGACGTAAGAATGTCTCTGTTATTCAACACATGAATATTATATTAAAACAGAATAAAAATATTTCTTTTTCAAAATATTTTACTAGTTTATAGTTTTAACCGTTTGCAATAAATTCTTGTAGGAATTGTGCAATATTCTGTTAGGAAAGCTTAGCATATATCTTTGTAGTCTTACTAATTGTACGATGTGTTAAGATATTGTGCTATTTCGTGTATGGTCAATATCTTCCATCTAGAAGCAAGATTCTGACCCAGAGCAAATATATTGCAGAATCTAGCTTTGGTAGGTCTAAATATTTTGACTAATTTTTTCATACACATATTTTGAAAGTTACCTCAATGAACTACAGGCAACAGGTATAAATATAGCTTTATACAGTGTAAAACATGGCATTTTCTGATAATACTGATTTTCCTTGCATAGTTATCGTCAATCCTGCTTGTGGAGAGCTCAACATAGTTGTCACCTTATGACCATCCGGTGTATGTGCATGTGTGCATCCATCTGGATTATTCTTGTATGGGCTGTAACTCTATCATTAATTGGTAGAATTTCAAATAACTTAGCAAAAATGTTCACAATAATGAGACGACATGTCATATTCAAGAACTGTGTGGCTATGTCAAAGGTCAATGTCATACTTTAAATGCAAAAAAAAATGGTCTCAAACATCTTGTCAGTACATTAACTCTATCACTAGCTGTAGAATTTCAAATAACCTAGCACAAATGTTTAACATTATGAGATGGCGTGTCATGCTAGGTCTTACTTCCTACTGGATTTTGCTTATCCAGGTCATAACTCTGTCTTTAGTAGGCAGCATTTCAAATAACTTTGCACAAATGTTCACAATGAGATGCAAGAACCATGTGGGTAGGTCAAAGGTCAAGGTCATACTTCAAGGTCAAATGCAAAAAATAATGGCCTCAAACAGCTTGTCCGCACCATAACCCTATCACTAGCAGGGGGAATTTCAAAATTTTTAATAATCTGGCACAAATGTTCAAAATCATCAAATGTTCAAAATCATGAGATTGGGTATCGCTGGCAAGAACGGTGTGGCTAGATTGAAGGTCAAGGTCTTACTCTCAGGTCAAATGCAAAACAATAGTCTCAAACAGCGTATCCCCACCATAAATCTATCACTACCTGGTGGAATTTCAAAAACCATGCACAGATGTTCAACATCATGAGACAACCTGTCATGCACAAGAACAGATTGACTAGGTCAAAGGTCAAGGTCAGATGTAACCTAGGGCATGGCATGTTGCCCTTGCACATATAGCTTTGAAAAGAAAACAAAATGAAATATAACAGCGTTGAAATGTTTATATTGCCAGGAACCAAGTAACTGGGATGATGTCCTTGTTGCAGGGAGATTGAATGGTCACTGTACCACCTGTGATGATACAACTATTGCTGTAAGTCCTAGTATATATTATCCCTGTCTTGTTCCCCCAACCACTCTTGTACTGAAGTTAATGTAATTTAGTGATAGTCTCTGTTTATCATTGGAGCGTCCATGGCCGAGTGGTAGACTTCAAACCACTTGCCCCTCACCGTTGTGGGTTCGAATCCCGACAGGGACTTGCTATCCAGCAAGCTTATGGAACATCGGTGGTTCTACTCAGGTGCCTGTTCGTGCCTGAAATAATGCACGGAAGGGCATCTGAGGTCTTCCTCCACCAGTAAAGCTGGAACGTCACCATATGACCTATAATGTGTCAGTGTGACCTAAAACCCAAATTAAACAAACAAACAAACTGTTTAATATCATGGTGATATTTGAACTGTACTCGAGTATGTTTTAAAATCCAATTTGCATCCTTGTTAAGATTGAGTGTTTATTATTGCTAAACGTAATTTCATCTTGCTAAAAAATTATCTGTTGAAGATTGTGTGGTGCAAAACTGTTGATATACTGTAAAGTCATTTGATTTTGTATGCATGATGAAGTTTTGTGGTTTTGTCACAAAGTACATTTTGTGGCTTCTTAAATTCGTGGATTGTCTATGTTTTCAAACAAATGCAAATAATGTAATGATTTTATAACCAACAAAATGAAATTTGTTTGATGTAGAATAAATAAATTGACCTTCCCACGAAAAGAATGCAACTTAGTGTCCCATGAATAATAATGATTTTGGAGTAAGCTCTAATTTAATAAATTCTTGATGGAGTGTTTTTTATGCTCCCCGAAGGGTGGCATATAAAATCACACCATCCGTCTGTCTGTCCATCCGTCTGTCCCCACTTCATTTGTGTCCTGACTGCTTTTTACTTGCACCCATGCATGTTGCGTCCAAGACCCATGTCCCTACCTCAAAGGTCAAGGTCAAACTTATAGTTTGAAGGTACTCATTCTCTCAAGAAGAGTTTGAAGATACACATTCATGTCCAAACTGTAACTTTGTCATACATGGAAGGATTTTAAAATAACATGGCACAAATGTCTACAATATCAAGACGATGTGTTGTGGCTAAGCTCATGTCCGTTCATCTGTTGTGCGTCCCCATTTACACAACAATCATGTCAAGACTGTAACTTTGTCATTCATCGAGGGATTTTGAAATAACTTGGCACAAATGTCTATAACATGACAACATTGTGACGCGTCCAAGAACCATGGCCCTTGTTCAAAGGTGAAGGTCACAGATATTTAGAATGTTCACTCTTTCACAATTAGAGATTATAGGTACACACATTTGTGTCTGGACTATAACTTTGTCATTCATTGAAGAGTTTTAAATAACTTGACACAAATGTCTACCACATCAAGATGATGTGTTGTGTGTAAGACCCATGTTCCTACCTCCAAAGTCAAGGTCACTCTAATAGTTTGAAGGTACTTATGCCCAAAAGAAGAGTCTGAAGGTACACATTTATTTATAATATAATAGTTTCCAAACTGTAGCATTGTCATGCATAGAAGGATTTTAAATAACTTTGCATAAATGTCAACCACATCCCGATGATGTGTCGCATCCAAGACCCTTGTCCCAACGTGTTAAGTTCGCTATAAATAGCACTTCATTTCACAAGAACAATATTAAGAAATAAATTACTTTCATTCTCTTTTCTTTTCATAATACCTGCATGCTTAAGAAACCTTTTATGGGCATTTCGTCACTTGTCTGACAGCTCTTGTTTAAATTTTGTTGATTAGCCTTAATTTAAGTTTGAATTGAAAGCAGCGTTTTTTTCTCTACTTTGGGAATGGTGCCGGTACCTGAGACTGATTGGGAAAAAATGCGTTATTTTGACTAAAATTGGGAATTTTTTTAATGCATTTTTTGAGCTACAAATGAGATTAGACATCATGAATAAAGATAGCTAACAGCTTCTACTGTCTAGATAGAACTATTGAGTGGTGATTTATATGAATATGTTGGATTTAAATGATTTGAGAAAAATCACTTTGCCTTGTGGGCATTTTGAACAGTCATTTTGGGAATTTAACATTGGAAATTGGGAATTTTAATGTCTATTTTCTTTTGGGAATGGTACCGTTTTAGGGTAGTAGTTATATAAAGAAAAAAAACACTGGAAAGTGATTAACCTTTGCCACCAATATAGAACCAAGTCAGCATGCTCGCCAAACTTTACCAGATTCTATACTGGTGGTAGGTCAATTGTTGTCTTTTGAAATTTTAAAATTCCTTAACTTTTAATGGAGTGTTCCAAACAAAATATCCATTACAGGAATTTAGCAGGTTAAGATAATATATTAACATACATGTATGGTATCAACTTTTTATTCACGGGACTCATCATTGAACTGTGACAGCTGGATGTGCTTGATTGTAACATGTTTTACATTAATTATAAATTTTATCTAGAAAGGCATCATTTAATTGCTTTTACCTATTGATTTTTCAGAAAAGCGAATCAAAATTTGAAATATGGCCTATGAAAACATACTGAAATTGCTTAAAACAAATTGTATATCAGTTGTCACGATTTTTGTTTATGTGAAAATTATATAAAGCCGCAAAATTAGTCTTTACACACCAGTTGCAAAAGTAACATTGCATGGAGATACTATTATACACCATGAACACTGCAGATTTTGCTAAGTTTGTGGTCATTATTTTTGATACATGATTTATTCAAACCTATTAATGTTTCAACTCGCAGCTTATTCATATAAAGATGATGATTTAATTATATTCCTTCATTGTTGTGAATACTTTAATGGAACAAACACGATATACTTTCAGCAATTTTACTTTAAATGTTGTGAACATGATGGGGAAGAAGAATGTACACCATTGAGATATGTCCGTCCCAACAGACATTGTATAGACTGTGTCACCTGTTCAATAGAATGGTAGGTGTTCTCTCTTGTACATAATTCTGTACAAAAATTAAAAGCATTTCTGTATATCATATCAGTAAAGATGAACACGTTTGCTCTTTCATATTTATAATTTCTTAATGTTACTTTCTTAATTACCCAGGTTTTCAACGAAAACTGGTTATTGTAATGTCGAAGTCGGAGGGTGACGTCAACTTTTGGTTGGCCTATTGGCAGCAAATTTTGTGTGTAGGTAGCTTATATCAGGACGCAACTTGGGATTGCTACCCAGATGTCTGTGATCTAGGTCAATGTTGCTGAGAATATTAATTCAGTCTCCACATAATAAATTGAGTTTGCTTAGACCGATTGACACCAAATTTAGTATGTTGATATCAAGACACAACTTGGGATTGCTACTTAGTTGTCTATTAACAAGGTCAAGGTCACTGTTGCTTAAAAAAAGAAATTCAGTTTTCAGGTAATAGCTTGAGTTTGCTTTGACCAATTTCTTAAATAGACTTGTCCAGCTTCCGTTTTGGAAATGTCCTTTTTCATTTTTTTGGTGGGATATCAAGATAAAGATTTTAAGTTGAGCCAGCAGTATAGAGCCTGGTCAGACTGCACAGACGTGCAGGCTGGCCTGGTTCTACACTGGTGGCAAAGACTTATCACTTTCTGTTCCAGCAGGTTAACTGGGGTTAATAAGCTGGCTCTTGAAGGTTTTATTTTTCTGTTTCAGTTCTCCTGTGATGGTTTATCCTTGTCCAGATAAACATGTGATGTGTATTGACTGTTTCAAATCTTATGCTCAAGTCTCACTAGATCAGAGATCTTTCGTAGAAGATCCAAACATTGGATACTCCTTACAATGTCCAGGTAAGGTGATGTTATACATTTGTTACATTTCTTAGAATTGGTGTATACTACAGTGATTTTTCACCTTTAGGCCTCTTTCCAATGGAAATTTTCTTTAAAACCATGTAGTTTCCCCAAAAGTCTGAACTTACACCATCTTTTTTACTACCCATGTAAGCAATTTTCGCAATAATTCTTCCGGCAATCAAGAGGCTGAGGTCTCTCACAGTCCCAATATAAATGAGAAAAACTACTGATATTTCTTAGAATTTGTACATATTAGACGTCTGCAAATCGTTTACCATCGCATGCACAAATGGTTTTGACACAAAGTAAATTTCTAATAAACTGTGTTCTTAACACTAGTATATATCTCTGATATTTTAAATTTGTTTATTGTTCTTTATGCCCTCACATAAAGGCAGGCAAATTATTACCCACCATTGCTTACACTTCTGTACAAATTCTATAAGGTGTGAGCTAATTAGCAAATTGATTATTAACCTAGAATAACGCATAACTTCAACTGAATATTTTACATTGAATTATAAATAAAATGCAGATTCAACTTAACATTTTATTTTATATTTGGAATTTCAAGAGTTTCTTCATTTATGATAAATTCAGAGGGGTTTGCATTTGCTCTTAGCTGAGTAGGTGCCACTTATAACAGAAAAAAAAATCAATATAGTGTAGTATGAGGACAAGTTATTGGTAATTGTATTGAATTGTCATTGGAAAACTTTAATTACATTCTTGTTTATATTTGAATGTTCATTATCTTTTATTTTGGCAGTTGGTTGTGAAGGTTCTCTGTTAAAAGATATTCACCACTTCAAATTGCTAGGAAAGGAACAGGTAGGAAATTCAATAGCTTCCAACACAAACTAAAATAAATTGTAAAAACTAAACTAAATTCAATATACACAGGGCTCTAGCTAGACCAAATGTGAGGGAGAACTGACTTCTCGCTCAGCTCCTATAAGGGAGGAGTTTGAAGACATATGGTGAAATGAACAAGTGCTTGACGCATTGATTTGATCTATAGAAAGAAGTTTTATCTATTTACTCAGTGATATTCATATTTAAATTATATATAAAAGATGGACGTAACAGTAATACAAATGCAGATTTTTTTCATTTAGTAACATTTTGTATGTTTTTATTAAATGATTGATACATTGCATGAATTATTAGATATAAAATAAATGGACTGTAATCAACTTGTGAACAGCAGATGGTCGTTCTCTTCAATCAAATAAAACAAAAAAATATATTTTCCAAAAAAACGCAAGTTGGTTGCAGTGTATTTAATTCTGTTTTATATATATGATTAATCAGAATTTATATTAATGTTGCGAGTAAGTATACAAAACAATAAAAAATTACTGATCACTAAAACAGATGAATTATACTGCGACTTTAATTACAGCCGTGAATATAAATTCTTTCATCTCACTTTAACAGATGTTTAAATGATCATGGCTGAGGCGTCTTTGGACAAGTTGTTAAAGTTGTTGACTTCAAACCACTTGTCCCTCACCACTAGAGGTCCGAATCCCACTAGGGACTTTAAAATATTTCATGTGAGAAAACTATCCAGCTAGTTCATGGAACATCTGTGGTTCTACTCTGATGCCCGTTCGTGCCTGAAATAATTCAAAGAGGGGCACCTGAGGTCTTTCTCCACCAGTTCAGGTGGAAAGTGGCCATATGACTTCTACTGTGTTGGTTTGACATAAAAACACGACCATTAAGTTGCAAATACATAAGAAAAGATGGCACTGTGGCTGGGATTCAAACTTACAACATCCTGCATATAACCTAAAGTAGCAATGAGACCACTGAGCCAAAGTACCGATTCCATGATGTAGTTTTCATAGGTTATACTTAAAGTTATATAGCAACCAGAACAGTACATAAAACTTGTTGTCTTTCAATAATTCATAAAATTGTAATACTGTAAACTGACATGCTTAATAAAAGGAATGGTTGTGTTACAGTATGAACGATATAAAGATTTTGGTGCGGAAGAGTGCCTGTTACAATCTGGAGGTATACTTTGTCCGAACACTGGCTGTGGCGAGGGGATTATAGTCGAAGATGATGCAAGGAATGTTCAGTGCAGAACATGTCGGGTATGTAACAAGTAGAGTATTTATCTCTTATTTTCTTCGGTAGAGCTGTCATCAAAAGTTACATTGATATTTTTCTGTCAATCAATAATTGATAACATTGAAAAAATTGATAATTTTGATTGATTATTTAACAGGCGGTAAATTATGAAAATTCATTCAAAACATATACAAAAGCAGGGGGCCATGTCTAACACAAAGCTGTTGTTATATAATGGATACATTTCATAGTAGTGATGAGAAAAAAAAATCATACAAAGGATATTTATAAACAGGACACAACATATTTGTATGGATAGAAAATGCATTTTACTAAAATCATTTGACCATGTATGAAAGTGGATAATATATAAGAAATTAGGGGTATTTATCCATGTATTGTCGATATTTGCCATCCGATATTGATGTATCGTAATTATGCTTTGCACTGAATCAATTTTTACTACTTTTTATGTCTTGCTTTTGTTGGATTTTCAAAAATATAGTCATATACAGTGTATAGTCATATGCTAATTTCTAATTGAGGAAGAAGTTAGAAGTTGTCAGACAAATCAGGGCTATTTTTATAGCAGAAAACGCAAAATTTGATTACACTGAATTTTATGGGGATAACTTCATGATTTTAAAGAATTTTCCAGAGGTAAAAAGCCTATAAATGGCCCTTGCTGTGACAGAAAAAAGCCTTATTTAGAGCAACCATCACATTTTCATAGGTTATGGTAGGGTCATTTACATTTGAACTTGTTAATCTTAGTTTAGCGAGGAGGAAGGTAGTCTAGTACTGGTGTAACTCTCCAGGAACAATGGTTAGGAAACTACCCGCCTATATGACTGAAATACTGTTGGAAAAGGCGTAAAATGAAACAAACAAACAAAACAAACTTAGAAGACTTTCTTTTGGTTAACCTTTGTTTTTATCTAATGCATGCTTTCTTGACAATTTAGATGAATGGAAAATTTTTTTGGTTGACTTATAGATGGAGTTTTTGTCGGTCAGTGTAGACAGGAAGTGCACAGAGGTTCTTGCCAGTCCATGATGCATCAGCCCAAGTCAACATGGTAAATTATTTGATTTTTGTATGGTTTTTGATAAAACAAATCTATTTGTAGGTATGTTATTATTAATTTGCTGAATTCATATTGGTCTTTTTATTTGGCTAACAACAGCTGCAGGTTTGAGGTTCATATGAATTCAGCTTCTTAATAGTGTATTCAGCTTCAACTTCAGTCTTTTGGAAGAATAGTCCGGCTGTCTTTCTTGTCCGTGTGTTGGCATTGCACTGGTTAAAGTGTTAATATTAACTTCTTGTACAACATCAGATCTCATCAATCACTATTTGCTTTTAACTTCACACACTTATTTGATATCAAAAACTAATAGTAGTCAAGTATCCAAGTCTCATATCTGCAGTATGATTTTCAATCTTCTTTAGGCATAGTTAATATTTCTCCATTGGATTATATCTATATTTTCACCATTTCAGACAATGGAATGTGGACTCTGAGAGGGCTCTTAGGGCACGATGGGAAGCTGCATCCATGGAAAAACCATACAAGACACCACAAAACCTTGTCCTCACTGTGCTGTAAAAACTGAGAGAAATGGTAGCTATTATTTGTATATCATTTTTCCTAAATACATGGTCAATGCTTGAGGACAGAAATCCAAACATTCATGTTAGCTGTTACTTCATTCAACCTTTTTATCCAGTATACATACTAACTGCATTTATCAGTAACCTTCCACTGTACTGGCATGCGAGCAGTTCCCGTACAGAAGCATTACCCGTATTTTTCATTTAAACGCTTGATTTTTACTTGCATTCTTCAAAAATTCATTTCAAATCAAGCAGATACATAAACGAGACAAAATCTAAGTGTCAGTTCGGCAGTACGTATTTAAAGTCTGATTTTAAATCACTTTCACCTGTGCGTCGTCAAAACGTGACCTTGTTTTCTCTGGGGGATTCCGTCCTGCGCGCATGCGCAAAAAATACTTACACGTGAGGCTTGTTAAAGGTTTTCCACTAATACCACCTGTTTACAAATAAGTAGGCAATGTGATGAAAAAATTGTTTTAATTATCAGAATGTTGACTAATATTACTATAAATAATAATTTTATGGCTTTGATGCGTAAAATATCATGCATACAAGCATGTTACTGCATATGAATGCGTTGGCGGTAACGGTACGGTTAATAGATACCCGCATTTAGTCTACGCTCTTTTTCCTGAATTACATCTATTTATCTCTTAGATAATGGTCTCTTCAACAATTGTAAATGAAAAATAGGTCCGATATAATAAAATTGTATAATTATAATGGGTTAGATTTTATGTACGGGAACTAATTCTCTTCATACAAAATAATGGATAATTTCGGTACCCCATATGAGGCCTCATAAGTAAGGGTTATTCTATGTTTAGAACATGATGGAATTTCCATGATTTGTGTGACGAGCCGAATATTGATGTGTAACATTCAAATATTGGTGAGTGAGCGTAATAAAAAATAATGATAAAGTAACTATGATTTTTGTACGGGAACTGCTCGCATGCCAGTATGCTGATATTAGTTGTTACTATTTTCTACTACACTATCATTAGTGCATGATACTATGCTGGTGAAAGCTAGCATTTGATGTAGGTGTTGGCAAATTTCATTGTTTGACTTCTTTTGGATTAGTATTTGGTCACTTGGGGACAAATTAATAATTACTGGTTTGTTATCCAGGAAAGCCAGTTAGGGGGATTGACTGCCAAGATTCGGCCAAAGCATGATTGAAAAGGTTTTCTTAAAAAACCAACAAAAACAAACAAGTTTAGCTAGATATTTTTATTTCTGTGTTTGTTAAAATAGAACTGAAGAGAACAAAATAGGAAAATGTTTTAAATGTAGTAATTGTTTTCCCATTCATCTATGTATTAATAGTCTAGATGTACAGAGTTATCATCAGATGTCTAAAGAAATATAAATATGATTTCAGGTGGATGTATGCACATGAAATGTAGCCGATGTCGCAGGGACTGGTGTTTGGTTGTGCCAGGGAAGAGTGGACGCGAGCCTGTCAAGGGGATCATTGTTCGGTTTTGCTATGCTGATTAATTATAGAATATCTTCATAGACAAGGTCAGGATTTCTTGCAATTAGTTGTTTAATTGATACAGTTACTCTAGCTCAGCAGGATGGTGGATTTTATTTTAAAATTATTTATTTGTCAAAGAAGTGTTGTGAACAGTTTCTGATTTTTTGGTGTTATCCTTACTTGTCTGTTTTGTTTAGGTTATGATTGTATGTTAATGTGTTATCAACAAATATGTTTATATGTAATAAACGAATATGTTAATTTTTGAATCAACAAGTGTCCAGGCAACTATTAAGTTAATACATTGCATGGTAATTATTTGAGAGATTTTAAAAGGTATTCATTATCAGTGAGGTACAAAAATTTAGACTGTAACATAAGAAGGTACATATTTGTATGAGGTTCAATATTAACAAGTATTAATGGATAAGCTCAGTTTTTAAACTGTATGATATGTGTAAATGTTGAGAATTATCAGTTTACAGACTAGTTTTAAGATTACAAAATATATATTCGCTTGTTTTTGATAAGCTAAATCATGTTTAGTAAAAAAAATGTTTATATAATAATGTTTGCAAGTGAATGATAAAGCTGGTAACATATGCTCAAAATCATTATTACACCTACATATATTGCAGTTGAATATTTTAATTAGATAAT
Source organism: Ruditapes philippinarum (assembly GCF_026571515.1). NCBI lineage: Eukaryota > Metazoa > Mollusca > Bivalvia > Venerida > Veneridae > Ruditapes > Ruditapes philippinarum. The sequence continues at coordinate 2,736 of NW_026855990.1, read as the reverse complement.
GCATATTTTTGCCTGTTTACTTGTATTATATATGTATTTTAAAAGTACTTTACGTGTTATATAACAGGAAAATGTTATGCTAAAACTCTGCTGCAGATATGATCATAAGCAGATGAAAACAATATGATAATAAAGATTAGCATTAGCCCCTTTAAACATAGATAACGACACATACAAAGCTACTGTAACATTGTGATATATGTTAAAGGGAAATGAATTGCAACTTCTGCAGAGCAACACCCTTTGGGAGGAAAAATGATTTAGTTGTATGTTGCCGAGAGGTGTGGCTCTAGACAAGTGAGCCGTGTCATGACAAAACCAACATAATGGCGTTATGCGACCAGCATGGATCCAGGACCAGCCTGCGCATCAGTCTGATCAGGATCCATGCTGTTCGCTTATCAACCCTATACAAGTAGAGAAAACTGATAGCGAACAGCATGGATCCTTGATCAGACTGGGCGATGCGCAGGCTGGTCTGGATCCATGCTGTCGCAAACACACACTATGTTGGTTTTGTCGTGACGCGGCTCAAGTTAGATTTATTTAATATCGGCAAAATGTCACATCAGGAAATTATGATATTGTTGTTGAAGAAAACAGGGTTATTTCTTATCAGTTGGTTGCTCCACATAGGTTGCACTTTATTTTAAAATATTGCTATATATATGGATAGGTTTGGAGTTTGCTGACAAAAAAATGTTTATATCATAATTAGATATGACTGCAGTACACTGTATGTACTCATTGATTTTTTTCCTCATTTTTTTTGTTGAAACAGCCCATGCCTTTTCTATTGTGAATTTTCAAATGCTTCAAAGTTGAAATTGTTGAAAAAATGAAGTATAACATTAACACCTTACTTCTGAAATATAAAATATTTATACATGTACTAAAATAATTACATGCAAACAATGGTTATATGTCCCAAATGGTACAGAAGGGATTGATAAGATTTGAAGAATAGTTTTTTTTTAAAACCTTACATTATTAGCCCATTTCGTTGTTTACTTATGATTCACTCCACACACCTCCCTTCCTTAAGAAAATGGCCCTAATAAAAATATTTCTTGAATATATGACCAACACATACTGACAAATATCTCCAACTCCAGTAATACAACAATACCTAAAGTATTTTTATTAATAAACTACAAGTGTTAATGATGCTTGTTATGGATTTAGTGTCAAGTGAAAAAGAATATGCATTTGAGAGATTGTTACAAGACTGTTCAAACATAATTTCCATTGAAAGATTTGGCATATAGATTTAAGACTTCATCCTCCATGTTTATAAACAATATTTAGTTTGGTTATTCATCTTATGTTTGTTGAGAATGAAATATTTATATATTGACAAGAAATAGAAGAAACTGCAGACGACAATGCCTCATAAGTTTCTGTAAACATTTTGCCTAAGAAACTTTCAATCATAATTGACTGCTTTGAAATATTCATAGTAAGACGGGGTAAGACCTTATGAATGGTGCTTAAACTTGGAGCAATTCATCAGCCAACATAATACTGTTAAATTCCATTTGTTCCTAATGCCACACTGATAAATATCAAAACAGTAAAAAGTATGGTCCAAATGTCAACTTTTTAATTTTTTTAAAAATCCACTTTAAAAAAGTTCACATTACTGGCTGATATTCACATAAAAATATTAAGTTAAAAGTGTTTTCAACTTCACATGAATTTTTCTTCACATATGAATTGTTTATATATTCCATGCAAAGCTATTTTAATTTAACTCTTTCGCTGCCAACTTTCTGGTACGCCATACTTTCCAGTGCCAAGTTTATTTCTGGGAAATCAGTAAAAAAGGCTTATCATGGTGATATATAAATAAAATCATTATTTGATTATATATCTTAATGAAACTTGGTATACATAATGTCTATATATTTTCCTTTAAAAGTCTGTATTTATTACCAAATCTGATGACCTTGACCTTTTTTAGCTCACCTGTCACAAAGTGACAGGGTGAGCTTTTGTGATCGCTTTTCGTCCGGCGTCCGTCCGGCGTCCGTCCGTCCGTAAAACTTTTACTTTAATGACATCTCCTCATAAACCACTAAGCCAATTTTCATCCAAAACTTCACAGAAATGTTCCTTTGGTGGTCACCTTTAAAAAAATTGTCAAAGAATTTAATTCCATGCAAACTCTGCGTTTGCCATGGCAACCGAAAGAAAAAACTTTAAATATCTTCTTTTAAAAAAACCATAAGAGCTAGAGCTTAGATATTTGGCATGAAACATCTTCTAGTGAGTGTCTACCAAGTTTGTTCAAATAAAAGCCCTTGGGTCAAAATTGGCCCCACCCAGGGGGTCATTGATTTTCCCTATATGCATATAGTAAAAACTTAAAAAATCTTCTTTTAAAGAACCAAAAGAGTTTAAAGCTAAGATATTTAGAATGAAACATGTTCTAATGGGTGTCTACCAAGTTTGTTCAAATAAAAGCCCTGGGTCAAAAATTGGCCCCGCCCCGGGGGGGGTCATTGATTTTCCCTATATGCATATAGTAAAAAACTTAAAAAATCTTTTTTTAAAGAACCAAAAGAGCTATGGCTAAGATATTTAGCATGAAACGTGTTCTAATAGGTGTCTACCAAGTTTGTTCAAATAAAAGCCCTGGGGTTCAAAAAATTGGCCCCGCCCCGGGGGTCATTGATTTTCCCTATATGCATATAGTAAAAACTTAAAAAATCTTCTTTTAAAGAAGCTAAAGAG
>NW_026855989.1:217500-289769 GCF_026571515.1 Ruditapes philippinarum | reverse complement strand
AATTTATCCCTTTATATAATACCAATATAGAAATAGAGGGGAGGTGTTGCCACACTTTTCCTCACCCATGTGTGTATGTATCACATAACATGTATTGGTAATTCAATGAAACTTAAAACACTTGATCATAACACAAAACGTAGATGAAAATCTTCTTGTTAGATATTACCAGGATTATAATGACTTGATTAGATATCATGCTAATAATAAAGTCTGTGCATAGCCTATATTATTCTCTTTAACAAAACAACATTAAACACAATCCTGGATTTGTTTTATGAAACAGTTGATGATATTAAGTTCTGAAATGGTTGCCGGTGAAGACATTTTACTAAAACAATGTACTTTACTCAGAAGTACTCAAGTTTTAAAGATATTTATTTATAAGCATATAATGAGTTTATGTTTGACCTTTCCTTTTCGTCAAAGTTATGTTAAAATATTTTAAAGAAGTCATTTACCAAAACTTTACACATGGTTATATATTGTTGAAATAGTTCAAACTACTGTTCTCTGTCTATAGTAAATGTTGACAATACGTTCACTAAGATATTATTTCAGATAAGTTTAAACAGACATATTTTATTTTTGCCATCGCAAAATTTCAATGCTATGTAACTGGCATGCATCATTCAGAAATAATATTTACAATTTATATATGTACTATATACATGTGTTTTATAGTTACGTTTATTCAAATATACGTGCGATATTTATGTACAACATCATACAAATACGTATACACATTCAAACGTGCTGAAATTACTTTTGTTACATTTGCCTCCATTTCAAAAGAGCTAAGAATTTAATATCCGTCCTAAAAAGATTAACAAATTTCTACAACATTTCTTTTGTCCTAATAAATTGTACTGAAATCATACAAGAACCTTTGCCAATTATGTCATAAAAGAACACATATAATCATCATAACATAAGATTGGTCGACCTTAATTTAATGTAAACCTTTAAACAATATATGACTTACCCTCGATGTATCGGCCAAGGTAGGCCAAGTTTCGCCAACATCTATATTTGTCTCCACAAAATTGGTAGTCCCATGCAAACAATTCCCACTGGTAGGTACATGCTGGACACGGTTCAACAAGATTGGCAAACATACCGAGCTGCATGTTTGGATTGAACCTTTTCCCATCAGATGACGACTTTAAAATGTGTGGTATCTTAAAACTGAAATATAAAAAAAGACTGGTCATCAATCATGGCGATACACAAACAAATAAATGATATATAAATGATGTTTTTACAAAAAATAATCAATCTTAACCTCATAACCTGCTTAAACAGACATGATTAAGCCTTTGTCATCAACATAGAGCCAGCTCAGCCTGCACAAACGAGCTGACAGACCAGGCTCTATGCTGTAGGTAACTGAATTTTTGTATTGTTATTTAGCAATCTCTCAATTTTAAATGGACTTTTCCAAATTAAAAGGCTGTGAAAATCCATTACATACATCCAGTAGGTTAAGTATAAACTACATGTATATAAAAACAATCGAACATTCAAAATCCAGTTATATAATTTTTATAAACAGAAATATATTGTTATTTTGTAAATTGTTTTAAAAGAGTTGATAATAAATAACAGGAATATCTTTTTAAGTGATATACATTTTGTTCCATTTCAGTAGTCAAAACAGTCTGTATGCATCTATGGTTGTTTTAAGTGAAATCAGTATGAATCAATAAAAGAAATTCACAAATGAACATTTACTGAATTGGCGGGCAAAATGATGGCTTATTGAACAGGACATCGGTTACATCGATAAAAGCTGTCTGATGTCCAAACATCGACCCAAACCGCAAGAAAAAAAAACAAAACAAAAAACAACACCAAAACCAAAACAGACACACACACACAAGCGCACACGCACGCTCGCGCGTACACACACCTTTAAACACGCAGTAAAAACATACCTCATTTCAAATTTGGGTGGGTCTGCAGTTGCTACTTGTACCTGAGCATAGGAAGAATTTTCTCTTTCATCTTTTCGACTGGAAAATAGTCAGATTTGAAATTCGAAAGTTTAGTTCTTTTCATATAAATCAAAAACGAGAACAAAGCGCAATATTGAAAGAACATATTTATCCGTCTTTGTGATTATCATTACCGAACCCCTTTTAAAAAGACATAGCACAATGATCCAGATATGGACTATGAATAATTGTTGAGGGTTTCCGATTGGTTATAATTGGTACCCATCTGCTTCTATGGAATAAAAAATCTCATCCCTACATCAGGAAATGATCCAAATTCAGGGTATGACATTTTATACAAGAACAACGCAAATGTTGTTAATCCAGTACAAGCGTTTTGATGGCGTTTGACGATAAAAATATTTTATTTGTCTCAGTATTACTCTTTTAGATAAATATTTACTTGTTATCTTTGCATCTTTCGTATTTTAAATTATCAATATCTCTAACATTTTACCAAACCATGTCTATTTTTAAATATCTTTTTTAACAAAATACAATAATGTGGCACACTCACATCACCAGCTTAAACTCGTATGTATGCTCAGGTGTAAGTATTTCCGACCAGAACGAGACAAACCCATTAAAATATTTAAACCAGCCGGGTCCAGTCTGAAAACATCCACCTGGTAAAATATGATAAGAACAACAAATTAAAAAATTCAGCTAGTCTACTATTTTGATATTACGTTTTCCGTGTATTCATCGTAATTAACTATAAAATGTACTTATCATTTAGAGGTAAATTCCCCCCTCCCCCCAAAAAAAAATTCTTTGTAAAGTGCTTTTCCAAATTATTGAATACATATTTCTATATTTCTGTAATAGGTACTAAAATTTACACCATATAATCGAGTAAAATTGATTTAAGAAAGCCGGTCGCTCCAAATGGCTTCCAAGATGGCTTCCCACTTGTGTCTGTCAGTAAAACTGACAAGATGACAATAATATCGTTGCTGAAAACAAACAAAAAGTTTATGATGTTATACTAAAATATTACCTGTATTAGTGTGCAAAGGTGGAAGGTCACTAAAGTTCCTTGGAATAACCTCTACTGACATATCTGGGAACGTTTCGTTCAAGGTCATGTCTCGACAGGCCATCATCACAGAATCGAAGACCTTTTAATAGTTTTTGTATGTACTTAATGTTACTGTACGTATTCATATTCTTTAAACTATACAGTATATATAATTCTTTTCTCATTATTTTGGTAAAATAATTTTATTGCAGAAAACTATTCCAACTAAATATGTTTAATTTGAATAAGACAATGGATATACCGTATAGGGAAGATGCATTCCCTATTACTGGTTAAGTTAATACGGTCCTATCTGAAGAATAAACTACCATTTTTAATGACTATGCTTTTATAAAATGTTAACCTATTAAAGTGTATGCTTTTATGAAGTATTAACTTATTAAAGTGTGTAGAACTTAAAACGTAGCAAATCTGCTCTGTATGTCCTCGTGTTTTTTTTTAAAAGACTATATAACAATAATCATTATTTAAATGCTAGATTCGAGCATAGTTTTCTAGTATCTTTAAGTTGGAGGATATCTAAAAAAGATAAATGGGGACAGTATTTGTAAATCAGGATACAAGGAAGTATAATTTGTGTTTACGCAGATGTTGTTAATTTAAATGCTGCAATCAACGATAGAAATTCAATCTGTTATATAAGAGTATATTAATTTTGAAACGCAAAAAAAATAAAAGTATATCAGACAGATAGGTAGAAGAAATAAGTGAAAACAATTTTATTAGAGGACTACAATATTTACATTTTCTTGTCCATTTATTTCATCAGGGTCTTTTGAGAATATACTCGGATGCAAAGTTAATAGATTGTTAGGTCCTATTGTCATCATTGAAATAGATCCATTAAATATTTGTGGGACAAGTGGAGATCGTTTTATTTCAATGTATGTCTCAGCTTTGCTGGAAAACTCTTCTTCGCTCTCGTTTGGTGTAAGCATTGTGACCTTAAATATATTAACAAAAGTTTTACTCAATTATACGCGTAATGAACATGTCATGCTTTTATTTAAAAAAAGAAAAAAAAAGAAATCAAATTACAATGACTTAGCCACTAAGATACCAAACAAAATCGCTACTCTGATTCAATTTTTGTAAACACTTTCTAAACAAAAGAAATAAGGCAAAAATAACAAAAGTTAAGCTTGTAAAAACATTGCTTTAAATATTTGACTAACTTCATAGTAACAATATAAAGGTAAAGAAGTTATTTACCTTGTAGAATAAAAGATAAACGCCGCATTCCAGATACAAAGGATCAAAAGCCAATTCTGAGTTAATCGACGAGTCTACACCTGTAATGTTTATTTCTCTGATCCGTTCACCAGTTGTCCGTTCTACTAAAAATGCAGTCCAACGCTTTTTATTACGGACAGTGTTTGGGCATGTGATAACATCAGTTAATCCGGTGATCTTAGCTCTTTTACTTCGGAGGAATGGCATTGGAGTACGGAAATCTCGAGAACGCTCTCTTATGTTTATATTTGGTGCAATGCAGTCAAGAACCCGAGATTGGGAAACTTATTCGGTTTTTGGTTGAAATTTTAGTTCCACCCAAAAAATTTATCGTGAATGCCATCAGTAAAAAAATAGTGTTCTAAATGTGAAAAACGTCCGAAAAATCTGAAATTTTGCGGGGTTTTGGGAAAAATTTCCTGGAAAGTTAGAAGCCGCAAGTGTTGTATCCCTAAATGTACCCGGGATCCCCCAAAAATTCAAAAATCTTTTTATTTGCCAACCCAAAATTACAGTTGGACAAACATTAAGGAACTAAAACATGGAAAATTTTTAAAATTCTTTTTCTTGAAAAAGGGTTTGGGTTTTTGGGCCAAAACTAGCTATGGGTTTTTAAATTTTCAAACAGGTCGCATTTAAAATTTTAAAAACTGCATATGTTCCCCCGCGGGGCCCCGGGATGTAAACGGTGGGCCTTTTGGGGTTATGGTTTTCGTATAATCTTCCCCCGGGTAAAAAAAAAAAATTCTGTTTGGGTTTGATTATGATTATTTTAGAGTTCAAAAAACCGTATCAAATTCAAATTGTACACATCGTTTTCAATTACATTTATTGTTTTATACCAAATCTATAATATTGATATTGTACTCAAGTTATTCTCCTTTTGATATAATGCAAAAAGCACTGTTTATAAACGAGTCTTAATAAGTGGTGGTATGAAATAAAGGTCACTTTATAATACTGATTCCATTGGACTCGTACTACATGACTTGTATCTTGGACGACTTGGGAGGTAAAAAGATTTTTGCACTCCCCTTTCTTCCCCAACACTTTTTTGGTGGAACCAAAACAACTTATAAACGATGTATGTTGTATAACAAATGTTGGACTTTTCTTTAAAACCACAGTATTTCAGATTTTAATACCGGTAACATATATAATGAGTTGACAAATATACAATTTATAATATTACATTATTATAAGACGTTTGGAGCTCCGCAAGTGTAAGTAAGAAAATAGGGTATGCATGGTACTTCTTTCCACGTTATCCAAGTACTATTCAAGGAACTTTGTGTACGTGTGATTAGAATAGAAACAGCTCTTACCTCAGGAATACTCAATGTTATATTGTCCTTCTCCGTCTTATTACAGCTGTATATATTGTCAGTACTGACGGCCGATACGTCATACCAAACCAATGTTCCTATACATGTATGTTAATATGCAAAGTGTAAACACATGCCATTACACTGACTGGACCAACAATTTTGTAACAAAATGATTTCATTGTAACCTTCTTTATACCCCTTAACGAATATTTTTGCAAATGTTGGTTAAAAGTTTTTACTTTATTTCGACGATGTGTTCAATGTATGCGTTTTAGTTAATAAATTAGTTTTAATTAGTTTTATAGTCAATTTATAGTAAAATGGTTGACCAGTTTGCCGCATTTTGTTTGTTGTATGCATCCTACTCAATGAAGGATTTTCATGAACACTGTTGTCAAATGATTACCATTCGCAATGCATAATGCAATTATATCTGCTCAAGGTCATTGTGAAGATCCGTGGGTTAGAATGTCTGAGCATTCATTTTTATGTGTCCGAAAAAACAGCACTCAAACCTTTTAAATAAATTTCAGGAAATTGATTTCGAAAATTCAACATATTAAGGGTTTTTAGCAGCTTAATGCAATACTTGTAGATAAAAGTAAGCTATGGATGTGAATATACATATCATTGAGAAAGCCTTTTGCATGTTTCATTCATTTCGAAAACTTAAATTTGAATATTTTATAATGATTGAATGGGGAAGTTGAATGTTTGTTTTTATTTAATAAGGATTTTAATTCTATATTTATACTAATTTGAAAAAATGTAGTTAATACGTTTCATGCTAGTAGAAGGATCTTTCGATACACTGTTAAGTTTATGTTTATATATACAGTAATTATAATAATAAAAATATTCACAGGGTTATAAAACAGTTTATTACATGAATATTTGTTAATGTATAGTAAATATTAACAGTATTGATTGCCATTATATTTATGTATAACATGTGTACCTTTTGCAAATGTTGGGAAAATGATGAGCTCCTCATTACCACTATATATATTATTCAATGCACCAAAACCTAAGGCGGGCGGACTACCCAAAGGTAACGCTGGAATACGCATTACCGTAATACTGACGGCAGAAAAATCTTCATAGCATCCCGTCTGAAAAAAAACCATATCAAATTGAATTTCTTGTCATAAATATGTGTCGTGAATAATGGAGCTAGGTTATCAGAGAAGAGAAATGATTAAGGTGGTAATATTACAAAAAAAGAGAACTAATTGCCGATTAACTAAAAATCAAATAATGAAAAACTTTGATTGATTCCATTACAAGTGTTGAAGATTACAAGTGACGTCATATCACATAAGCCGGTGCTCATGGGCATGACAGATGTTGCTCCTTATATTATACACTCACTTGAGTTTGTTTACGTTAAATTGCAGCCGAGTGATCTTTCCATCCCAGAATTTCCAAAATTTTAATATATATGATATACATGTATGAATGTAATTATCTGTAGATATAAACAGTTTTGAGATTGTCTGTATCAAATTAAGTAAATTGTCACGTGAAGACAGCCTGTGTTTGAAAATGGTATTTATATTCAGTTACATTGTTAAAAAAAGACGGAAAGAGTACTGTCGTGGCCACGAGATAGCTAAGTCTTGGCCACGAGATTAATAACCAATCAGATTACACCATTTATATGAATTTCCATAATTAATTAGACATGTGTTATAGTACAAGGATGCCCCTATTTCACCAGCCTGTAAAAGTGCCATTTATACTACTTATTGACTGGTCAATAATTTTACATTTAGCGTCACTGTGACCCTGATTTTTGACCCAATGGTCTCGAAATTATTAAATGTCATCTACTGATCAGGTGCAATGATCTTTCTGGGTTATATAAATTATGGCATATCCCTTCTTAATTATTTATCAGACAAGGATTTTACATTATAGGCTATCTACTGTCCATGCGCAATGTCTCTTCCAAATAAAATAAACCAGGACTTATTCCTTCTCATGTTATCGTATAAACATGCTTAACAGGCCGTAGTACGTATACAAACTGACCAATTCGCTCACAAAAGTGTCCCACAAAGAGCTATTATAGTAAAAATAAATGTCTGATTGACCTTGGAATGTGACTTTCTAATATGATCCTAAGGACAAGTTCAAAGTGAATATCTTCAGTATTTTCAAAGATTAATGTTGCATGTTAAAGAAAGTTGTAAAGTTTAAACATTCATAATATATTTAGTGTATTCTGATTGGGTAATTATCTCGTGGCCACGACTTAGCTATCTCGTGACCACGACTTAGTATCTCGTGGCCACGAGATAAATAAAAAGACACACATATGTCACATTTGTGCCACCGTACATTTATGATGTATCTATATTTCTTTTATTGTGCAGAAATCAAATTACAAAATATGGAATTTCAAAATATAAGTATTTAATGATTTATATTTACCAGGATATTTTTTACACTTTCAGATGCATCATTATAAATTCGTATCTTTGATATATAATGGCCACCTTCCGCATAGCTATAAAAGTGGTTTAATGTTTGTGCGAATGTCTGAGAGAATAATGGCGAGTTGTCACCAAAATCAATCTCAATTGTGGCTTCGTCAGGTAATGGAACTCCATTATATATGATACTTATGTCAAATGTGCCTGAAAAAAGAAGATTAAAAAACATTTTTCTACCGAAAACATTTACGATTTTGATTTATAAATGCAATGGTTATGTGTGACAAAAGCTAACATAAAGCCAACACTATAGGACTATTTTGAATGTTGGATGAGAGACAATAGCTGTATTAAAGAGAAATTATGCCCATCCAAATGTATATAGTGAGTGAACAGGCGAACAAGTCAAAATAAGTTTACATTTTGCAAAAAAAATATGCTTATTTACTACACATGGACGATAAAAAAATCACGAGGTCCAAATCACCCGTGACGTTTAGTTAATAGAACAGATTGAGGCAGTCTTTTTATATTTAGGGCAGACTTATACTTAATCCTACTGTAACCAACTGTTGGTTTATCACCCTAACAACAGTCAATATTTTAAAATATATGAGCCGGGACGTGACAAACAGGAAATACATGTAGTTCGACACAATCATTTGATAGTTATAACTTTTAAGATACAAGTTAAGGTTATAAGAATACGTTCTCTTATAGTAAGAACGCGTTGGTTTGAAGTGGGTATTGAGGGGAACAATTCAGTTTAAGTTTTAAGCATGACAACATCTACGAGGCTTCCGGTTAATTTTCAAACGACTGTGGACATTTGATATGTGTCTTCTAAACTGAGCAAAACTTATAGATCTCGGTTTCAATACATCATCAATGTTTAAGTATAATGATCAAAGAAATGAAAACAAAATTAAGATTTATTATTATCGGTGATGACTTGTGATTCTTGTTTGTTACCATTTTAATCGACAAAAACATATGCTAATTAAGTTGTGTATGACATTGAAAGATAAAACAAAATTCAAAGAATAATCAGGATAAAGTCCTAACGATCAGTTCACTAAAATTTAGATGAAAGTTAAAATATTCAAAATAAGTCGATGTCATATTGTATGCATGGTATAACTGAGACATAAAATAATTCTATTATGTCCCAGATAGTACACATGAAATATCTTTTATCATAATAAACTAGCACGAATAATTAAAAGAGTATAATTACAAGCTGGATTGACTTCTTTGTCTATTGGAGCGTTCGGTATTATTACATCAAACTGGTCTGTAACCGGATTCAATATCTTGAATTCATGTTGACAGGTTTTATCCTCCATTAGACTCACAGCTCGAATGGACATCGTGTATGTTCCGGTTGTGGCATATGTGCAACTCTCTGTATCTTGTCCATCAGGGCTCTCGTCTGTTACAAAAGATAGCTCAATAAAAAATATTTACTGGCAACTGACTCTACTCATGCGACCAGTGTAGAGCATATCCATGGTCTTCACTGGTGGCATGTGAAAAATATGTGGTTGCCAGCATGGATCCAGACCAGCCATCGCATCCCCGCAGTCTGATCAGGATCCATGCTATCTACTTGTAATAGAGTTGGTAAGCGAACAGCATGGATCCTGATCAGACTGCGCGGAGGCTGGTCTGGATCCATGCTGGTGCAGACGCACTATGTTGGTTTTGTCGTGACGCGGCTCATATCTCTATAGAACTGCAGGTGGGCGTTTCCTTAAGCAACAGAAGTATGTAGGAATTCTAACCAAATACCTTTTATCATAAACATGAGTTTAAGTATTTATTAAAGGTCCTCAATACCAAATTGCATAAAAAAGTATTAAAATACCTGCAATACTAAAATGCGTAAAAAAGTATTTAAGACATATGTAATTGTAAAAATGCGTAAAAATGTCTTTAAAGATCGGCAAACCAGAAAAAAATGTGTACGTTATCTTCACTGTCATATCATCATATACATGTAACACCGTAATAGTTGCAGGTTATGATAATTAAAAGAAGTAATGAAAATAATGAGTTACTCTGTCGTGTTCTTGTTGTCAGGACGCCCGGAACTAAAATGTCACAATCAAACGTGATGTTTAGTTCACCGGGGGGTGGAGCACGCCATGATGTGAAAACAAGGTCAATAGGAACACCTGGAAACATATATTTTATAACACGATGGGTACATATTGTACATCGTGAGTAGAATAGTAAAATAAACTTGCCCCAAATAGCGTTTGTAATGATTGAAATTGGATCAAACAATGCAATGAACCCTTATGTGAAAACTGCATTTCATGTTTTATTTTTACATTTTAATCCAAGAATCTATGGGTTTTTTTTTTCATTTGTGATAGTGATTATAACAATGCTAACGTAGATTTTACTGACTTTAAAACAATAAAGCAATTCTTCTTTCTTTAATTGCACATAAAGCTCCAAAAATGCTATTTAATTCATTTCACTTACACTTTATTTTTTTTATCTTTTTGTGTCTTAATTCTGTTTCAATAAAGTTCTCATTAGCATTTGACTAAATCATTATTTGCTTCTTTTTTTAAAATTAATTAGAGCAGTAATAGTCAATCGGTGTTTTCTGGAATTCAAAATGCCACCTTATATCTACAAGACAATAAACTTGCCATATATTCACTTTTCATTGTTGTTCAATTGCCAGAATTTTACTGTATAAAATATCTACCTGGAATGCCGGCCGTTTTACCAACGCTGCAACGGTTATCAATGATGGGAGTCACAATGTATACTGGGATTGTACCTTCCTTGGACGATACTAGGTTTTCTAATCGATATTTCAACTCCAAAGTCCCTGTCAATATAGTTGATTAATACGTTAATGGTTAATATTAATAAATCATGTTTTTTTCGTGTCATAACATGCCAATACGCCTATCTTTACGTGTATTCTCGATGTTATATGTATAAAAAAGAAATAAAATACATTAATTAAAAATGATACCCAACGATGAAGATCCTTATTATTGCAGAACATTTTCCCTTTCATTTACTAATTACAAAATGTAATTAATTTACTGATAACTCTTTAACTAACATACCGTCGGCGTCTAGATATGTATGAGGAAAAGTAGCTGTCAGGTCACATGGATAGTAGTTGTCGTAATTTCCGTCACCCCACTCAATATAACACGAAACGTCGTTAGGAATAGGTGGGGGAACTGTAAATGTAAAATTCAAAAACGCCGGTGGTCCAAACCTCACAGGCACAACACTATTTATTTCGGTGTTATCAACGCCAACCATTACTGCAGTCGTGTATGTATTTATCACGGTGCTGAACGAGTTGCCCACTTTGACTTCTATCTGGTAATAACCTGCAACTGAAAATGTATGTACTATCGGAAAGCCGAATGTCGGTTCAGCGGTTGCCCACGGCATTCCTGTTGAAGCAGATTGCGATACAGTGTTGCTATCACCAAAATCTATATCAATAGCTACGCTTGTTCCAGCATCCATACCTACGGTAACCCTAACATCGGTACCCAAGGGTATGATTATATACTCCGAAGACACTGCTTGAGATTCGTTCGGAAAGAAACAGTCAACAACGACATTGGACATCTCTATTTCTATGACGAAATCAGTTGATGGCACTGATACTGAGCCGAGAGGGTTTTGAAGTTGATACTCAATAGTGTGGCTCCCTGTGACCATTTCTGTTCGAGGATCTACTGACCTAGCATGGCGAAGAGTATTGTTCACAACCATAGGGATATTAACATCATCGTATTTGAACGTCAGAAGTGTGACATCGGTGCCTTTGACCCATGTCAGTAGAAAATAGAACTCATCCCCTGCCTTGGCACCTGGTGGAGTCAATGCCACTGTTGTCAAAGGTTCTACTGCCTGTGATGTGACTGATGCTTGTTCGGAGCCTAAATGATTAGAGCAATTAACATTCAATGTGAGAGAACCGGCAACAGTGAAAGTATGGTCAAAGATCAACCCTTCTAACTCTGTTCTTTGTAAAGAGATGGTACTGCCATCGTCATATGAAAATTCAAAGTCACATACATAATCGCTGCCGGATGTCATACCAACATTTATATTCGTAACTGCGTCTACTTCAATAATGCTCCCTGGAGAATTAACAACCAACCCGGTTATGGTTTCTTCCACAGTAATAGTTGTATAATTAAACTTGAAACTAACGGCGTTAGAAATATTAACTGATATATTATATGATCCAGTCGTAAGGTACGTGTGTGTTGGAGTATCGAGGTCGGTTCCAGATTGCTGGCCGTTTCCAAAATCCCAGGCCACATTGGCGGGTTTGCCTGAAAAGAAATGAATCAAAAGTAGGTGCTTTCATTCGTTTTCTTACTCGAATATTCTTAGGTAGAAAATCAAATACATGGTAAGTGAAAATTCAACACTTGGTGTTTATGGGCAGTCTTGAAGTGTATATATTTTTTCGTTTACACAGATAATCAACAAAATTAAATATTAAACCTTTCATAAATGTGTTCCTTTTTGTTTATGTCAGTGCCAGCAGGCCTTTAGATGATGACAAAAGGTCTATAGTATACTGATATAATCATATATATGAGTGGGAGTGTTTTAAACAATATTGACCTGTATATGACTCAACCATGACGTTGGTCGCGACGTTAGCAGCGAAATATTCCGGCACATCTATAATTGTGGCATTTACACCTTCCCACACCATTATATTTGTTGAACCTACTTCACTTCCGGCTACATTAGTTTGATCGAGGTTAGAAACTGTTACCTACAATAGCAAGGGTGGCGCTTAATCATGTTCTTACCTTGTTTTTGACGTGCATACTGTTGAATTTAGTAACAGAAGAAATCTAACATAAAAGAAATTGTCATTTAAATGGATCTTAATTGTGATCATAGATAAAACAGCTTACACGCTTGATTGCAATATAATAGTTGGGTTATATAAGCTTACAACCGCTTATACTTGGTAATATTATTTATTAATCTTTCTTGTTTCTAAACGTTTTATTGAAATAGACAATGTACTGTATCAAAGATAACCTTGTCCTCTCACTGTATTATATCTTTTATATATTAAATATGCTATTATGAATAAGAATTTTGTTTTCACTTGTCTATATTACCAAATATAGGCGATTGATTACTTGATAAATGTGCAAGCTGACAATGAAAGATTGCCGATTGGCATATTTTCTTTTGGCAGCTGAAATATTATTATCCATATGTGCCAATTTAACGCTTTGCGTTTCTATGTTGTGACTTTTTGATATTATTAAAAGTTATTAGTCTGCAAACATTGATGTGAAACTTTGAGTACAGCCAACGTGTATATGATTACTGAACAGTTCATAATGTATTCCTATCTTGAATACAAGCAGTTACGATACTGAATGCCGATATTCAGAAATTTTAAAAATTTATAAAAAAAATAAAAAAATAAATACTTATATAGATGTTAATGTTTTGAACTACTGATACTAGTTTAACTTTGCTAACTGTAAACGTTTACCTCGAAAGAAACGTTTCCTGGCATGGTGAATTCGAGCGGGTATATAACTTCTGAAGTCTCCGCGTATATGGCTCTCAGTTGATGAACCTCTGTAGTTAGTACACAGTTACTTAAACCTACGGTAGATGGTGCTACCTGACCCGAACAATAATAGTCATTTACTGTGCCAAGCGGAACACCAGGGGCAGTGCTGGCAATTAACGGGGATGCCTGACCATCATGTGCTATAACGTCACCGAGTTGAACATCGTAGGTTGGTGTAAGGGCGACCAGACCATATCCCGGACTTATAGACACAGATATTGTGTGAATCAATCTGAAAATATATGAATATGTGATATACAGGAGGTACTCTCGCAATAAATAGTGAGTTTTCACAATGATGTCATGATTAAAGATAGGTTGGAATATTTTCATATAAAATTGGCTTCAAATAAAGCAGAAATACATGAACAAGTTAAAATGATTGTTGATAGGCTATATTGCTTTAAACATATGATAACCATAGTTACAAAGTAAACATCTGGTAACTGTCACCTGCCAATGTCAGAAAACTAATATTTTGCTTTCTCCGATTGAAAAAGAAGTCATTCTTCAATTTGCATTAACCGTTGTATAACTAAGATACGTGCGGCGACAAAACGACGTAAAATTCGTTCTGTTTAAAGACCTAACAAACTTAAAAAAAGATCTTACGTATAGCTGGCCAAGAGGGTCGTAGAGCGGGCAGTAGGACTTCCACAGCAGCTGTTCATTTCAAAACAATAATTGCCACCACACAGCGAATCGCACGAGGTTTGACATGTATTTGAATCAAAACAATACATCAGTCCTCCGCAATTCGGACGGTACACCTGCAAAGATGAAATATATAGCAATTATTACTTTCTCAACATAAACAAGATTAATCGCAGCTTCAGATGTATTGCATTTCTAAAGTATAAGAAGGCAGTAATCGCATTAAGCAACGCAGCATATTGTAACAAAAGCTTGACCGAGGTTTCTTGTTGTTCATTAGGCCTGTATTAGTTATGTAAAGGTTGTTCAAGCAAATGTTCCCTCGTGAAAAGGCAATACAATGCTTTATCTTTAATGTTCAAAATTGGTGGAAATAATGAAATGGCTGTAAGTATATTTAATGCTAATGTATTGTTATTAAATTATCATCTAAAGATGGGCCAACATTATTACTTTTAAGCTACTTAATGGAACATAGTCGTATTGGATAAAGTTGTCGTTTGGCAAAAATATTTTTTATCCCGTTATAAGCATGAGATCCTGTAATAAATTGGCTATAATGTAAAATTTAAGTAAAATATCAAATTGATTTATTTCAATGACTGTGCAGCTGTTTTTATATGCGTCTACAATGTTAAACTAGAAATTAATCAACTACTCACATGCATGTTAATCGTTCCTGTACCTAAACCGTAGTACTCAACAGTAACAAGTAAACCATTAACTTGTGCTGGATAACCATGGTGAATAATCAGTCCCGCCGTGCTTGTTGCCGAGGCAGTAGGAGCTGTCAGAATAGGCTGCCGCACGAAATTACCAATCCAATATTCCGTTGCATCTTACAAAAAGAAAAGCGAATCAGAATTACAAACAACTTACACGTGAGACTGTGATGAACGTTTTTTTTGTATTGAATTTAATGAGCGCCAGACTACTATGTACGTATGTTTGACTGTTTGACAGACAATTGAAGACACGAACGCCGGGCCTACATGTGTACTTTAACTTTTCGGCTTTGCAGAATGGCAGGTCGGCTAACTGTATATTAAAGATATTTTTTGTTTGTCAGACATTTTAATTTCCCCTCCAAATGACACATTAAGCTTTAAAGCTTAATTTTAATTTTAAGTTAGGTTTAGTGACCATCTTTTCATTTTCAAGTCAATGGGAAAAATCAATACAGAAGTCTGACCATAACTATGTGTACACGTCGCGACACTTTTGACTATATACCTGATATTTCAAAAGAATCAGTTTTCAATGCTCCCGGATTTCCGTCTGTGTACGAGATATCAACCTTCATATTTGTGCCACGTGCAACTTGAATGATACATTCATATACGTCATAAGTCGCCATGTCGGTTGGACACAACACTGTCACACCAACTGGGGCGCTGTCTACCACAACAGCTATTGCCGACTCGGAATCCTGAAACAGATTATGATTTTGTGTTATAGTATGTGTTTTTGGTGACAACAAAAGTAACACTTCAATTTGAAGCGATGTCAAATGAGGACAAACATGATCACGTGTGAATAAGTGAATAATCATATGACAAAAACAATATATGACAAAAACAATATCTAGACTGAAAAAATAGATATATAACTATATAAATGATATAATATAATCCTTCTTTATTTGTTTATTTTTTAATGAAACATTTTTATAATTTGAATTAATAAAAAAATGATGTTAAAAACGTTTGATGTTCTAGATAATACTCACTGGCAGCAAATTTCCGACGTCCGTGACGAAAGAGAGAATTCTATATTGACTGGCCATGGCGAACACGTGACCCAAGATGCCCGTTCCATTCTCAGCGTATTCAGTTTTTCCGGCTTTATCATCGTAGTTAATGCGCATGTCAAATCCAATCCCGTATGGTTCGGTTACCGGTGTGAGAGTTATAGCGTTGCCAGATGCCGCTATTTTTGGTGCAGCGTTCATTGTATGTGTAACGGCAATAGGAGTTTTATAAACATTAACATATGCTGCTGACCCGCAACTCTGCCCAGGATCACCAGGACATGGTGAGGTGCATTTTGTATCCGGCCCATCTATAGCCAAAGTGCCATCTGGTGACGTGTACGAGCAGAAACAAAACTTCCCTGAAATTGATTTTTATACATAATTGTTCCATTTTTTTTTCCAAAAAAAAAACAACACACACACAAAAAAAAAATATAAATAAATAAAAATATGTATATATACGAATCCGCACAGTCGCAATAATAAAATATCTTTCGTGTCAACTTGATGTATGAATTATAAAATTACTAAATATAACTATAATGATAATAATAATAACAATAATATTAATTACAAAAAAAGAAACAGACAATTTTTAACAAAAATAAAAAGGCCATTTACCCTATCTTTTTACAAATCCAAAACGCAAAACACAAGGAACATTAACATTAGATTATTCAGTGCCCTCTGTGTCCCTAGTCCCGTATTGTCCTAAACTCCATGTTTAATTATCACTTTTTGTATTTGTACAAGTTACTTATTGCGAAATTATTATTAGGGAAATGATTATTATTTTTTAATCTTACCCATTCCTAATGCTGCATAATCATAGCCTAGCCCTCCACAAACCGTATAACATTTCTGCGGTGTTAATGTTGACGTCCTTATAACACCGGGATTCCTGTTGAAAAATCGCACCGGTACGCTTTCTTTATAACATCCCAAATAACCTGTAACAATAACCTTTAGCTAATCACAGCTGTAACAATAAAAGCAAATCATAACTAAAACAAACAAACACAATAATAATACGATAATCACTTTACATTGACAGTTCTTTGGCCGTACCTTTGTCAAATAATGATGTTTTTGGTAGGACTTGCACTAATCTATTTATTATCCTAATAAGTACAAGTAAAAAAGGAAAAACGGAAGTGTCTTAAACATGTTATAAGCTACGCTCGCTCCTCCGCGCGACAGCTTAGCAACCCACCAACCACTATGTGAAAAAATCAAATCAGATCATACATTAAATCATTTTTTTTCCTTTATATTATTTCTTTTCTTTTAATGTTGCATTGAGGTATTTAATTTACTACTTTTACCAACATTATTTATCAATCTAGTATTAGTTTGCTAAGAGTTTAGGACTGTCTAAATATTCCTTGACAAATTTAAGATTGTCTAAAAGCTCAATTACAAATGTACGAATTAAATATTCTCATATGTTGTAAACACCTTCAATTGAAGCTTTTTTACAAAGTTACATAGAAAAACTGTACAAACAAACAACAAAATTTTCACATAAACACCATGTAAATGATGTGAATCGCAGCGCACTTCAAACGTCAAAGACGACGTCATATTAAATTTCACCTTTCTTACATACTCTTCGTGGAATTCAACGTATTTATTCGTATACTTCATATATTATACTTATAATTGTTTACTAAACAATGTTTAGTAAACAATTATAAGTATAATCTATAATTTAAATAACAGTTTAATTGTTCACACATTACTAACGAGTTCTATTTTATTTTACTTGCGCGCCATCTCAAAAAGCAACAATCTATCCCGGCCCAATCAATCAATCAAATTCCGCACTAAAAAGAATGATTTTTAGAGGCCAAATAATTAAGAAAATAATTATAAATGTCAGGACAATTAAGCATATATACATGCACTCCGTTATCAGCATTATAATTGTCCATTATTATTTTCTCTTTGACAGACCCGTTGTAAGCAGACGGACGAACAGATTTGCAGTCGGGAAATTTAAACCACCCTGGTATAGTTATATTTATTCTCTTGCTGCGTACATTGTCCTCTTGCCTCCCCTTTAAATTATAGAGATCATTCGGAAATTATTGAATACCATTTGAATGCAAACATGTCGATAATTTTAAAAGCCAAAAATCGAACATTGGACAACGCAATTTTAACAGAATCAATACAGCCCGAGCTGTATCCAAATCAACGGCTTTGTCAACTTGATTGATCGAATTTTTCTAATAAACAACTGTAGTGCCACAGAAAACAGCTTATACCGACTTTGTGTTTATTGAACAGGTCCGCGTTCTATGGGGTGACATATCCGGTTATAATGGAATTGGTTTATATAAGCTTCGTGAAACTGCTTCTCGTCAATAGAGCTTGATCAATGAAGCAATCGATTTCTTTTAAAGTCAATATTATATCCAGGTTTGAAAGGAAATGACTAAAGTTAAAAACGAATTTCAAGTGACGGAATCCATAATGCACGCAAACTATGGTATCAAAAATGTCAATTCTGTAAACAGACTTCAAAAGCTGGGTTTCCTAATATAAGAAACACAAATTGATTAATCGGAAGAAAATTCAAAGGTAAAGATTTAAAGAATATACAAAAGTGTTGATATCAATATTATATTTCAAGCTTAGCAACTTTGGTATAAAATTCACTCGAAAATATGTTGGTTCATGTATAAATTGAACAAATATACTCTTAAAATGTTAACTTGTAGAAAGAACTTACCTCCTTCCACTGATACGCTAAATATAGCAACTTGAAACTGAAATTTAAAAGAAAAAAAAAACAACATTGATATATTACGCACGTGCATCACATGAAAGCTGAAACTAGCTAAAAAATCTAAATTCTATACTACAAGTACAACTGTTAAATCTGTCTTTCTACTGACTGTCTTTTTATTGATAAATATTACTATTATTCATTTATTTATTTGTAAGAATTTGTTATTATTTTGTTTTGTTAGTTGTTCCCGAAATTTCGCCTTTTGTTTTCTATTTTACTCATACTTTTGAAATACATAAATTCTAAATTTTGAGTTGCAAACGATTTTCTTGTGAAACTTGAATCATATCTGTTTAAATTCCAAAATCCGAAAATCAAATGGAATGTGAAGGGCTTTTATTATACACAGGGTATAAAAGTTTTTGTTGTTTCTAAGATTATAAAACCTGCAAAATGTTAGTATCTACAAATTTTCAGTGACAATTTATTTTTACACCTGTTAGAATCAAATGAACCCAACATTATGCTATTATTTAAAACTGTATCAGCTTCATATATTTTTTGTCAAGCATGGATAAAAATCCCTAATGTTTCGTGTTTCTTCAGGTTCTGATAATTCCGAAACTTCCAAAATTCGAACGTTTTGGCTAGTCCCACAGGTGTTCGGTTTTCAGAAGTTACACTGTATCATGACATTGTAACATTGCTCCATTATGATATACGAAAATTATTAAAAACCCACACACACACAAAATAAAATGACTATTATCACTAGTTTCGATATCACATGCGAATGATTTGACATAATTTCTTTTATGTTAATATTTAAAGAAATTAAAAAAATATGATTTATTAATGTTATAAAATAAAATAATTTTAATTCATTTGTTAATCATTTTGTTTACGAAACAATAGTACAGGATTGATATAAATCTTACCGTAAATATGAGAAGAATCTTCGAATTTATTTTCTTAGCCATTACTCCATTCCACTATTCTTGAAGATTTCTTCAGGTCTATGGAAGCGCGCCTCGTTCAGGCAAAAATTTACCATATGACGTCATAAAAAATTTATCCAATCATTAACCGGTTCCATACCTTTAATATTGCGACCAAAGAACGCAGAGCTAAGTTTTGTCAATAAGCTTAGAAAATATCCAACATCTCAAGTAGAACAGGCAATTTAAAATCTATTCCGGACCTTTACCTCTATTCATCTATTCTGCAATATTTACTTTTATACCTTGGCACCATTGTCAACTTTTAATCATAGATACTATAAAAGACTATAGATCGAATAAAGCCCGGGAAACTGGAGACTCGCAATGCTTTTATTGATTTGATGAAATAAGATATTGTCTGTTAATTGCGTCAAAATAACATCATGCGCCTGTCTCGATCAAAACATGGTATTTAAATGAATTGATTAAACGCTCAATATGGTTTCAGAGCCAGCTTGCTTTAGTGGTCACTAATTATTGTTTTTTTTTATCATATACATATATTGTTAAATGATAATTGCAATAAATTGATTTTAAATGCTATCTTTTCTATCAAAAACGATCGAATGCGGATTATATAGTAAGAAAATGTATTTATTGTTTATCATTTAGTATTTTAGATCAATAATTTAGTACCATATAGCTTGCTTCAAGACGAGAATGGTCATAATGAAAATGGATTCTTGACCGATATTAACGATTTCGTGTAATACTACTATTATCTGAAAATGCTGAATAATGCTATAACATTTATACTGCAATTAGTGTTATTGTTAGTGTCTTCTTTGTTTAAAGTATATATAGCCATATATTTCATGCAAAAAGCGTAATTTGAATTTTGAAAAAGAAAACACCTGTATCAATTTACTG
This sequence comes from Ruditapes philippinarum, assembly GCF_026571515.1. Lineage (NCBI taxonomy): Eukaryota > Metazoa > Mollusca > Bivalvia > Venerida > Veneridae > Ruditapes > Ruditapes philippinarum. Next base: position 269,096 of record NW_026855989.1, on the reverse strand, counting down.
CAGAATGGCGTAGGCACAAACTCATTACAAAAAAAATAAATAAATTAAACCCCACTTAAAGTTGCAGCAAAATATTTTGTTTTGGAACATTTTATTCTGTTTACATGTACATACAATATTCATGAGTGTTAAATAAAAGATACATTCTATGTTAAAACAGGAATCAACAACAAGATTATAAAAACAACAGTAATTTCACTAAAATATATTAGACATAGCTTTTTACCATTTAGAAGAAGTAGAACGTTCGGAGCATGACGAGACTTGCAAAACTGTTTTTTTCTCTCAGACGCACCATTCTTTACACCTGAACTTATATAATTCTAATGAGAAACAAAAAAAGTCCCGTGAGACGGGTTTAGTGTGTTTGCTGGTCGGCTTCAGTTTTCGGTTTAAAAATATTATGTCATTTTCGTAGTCATTGAATTTGGCAACAGGAACAATGGTAAAGGACCAGCAGTAAAAACAAACATAAAAAAATGGAAATCAGACAAATTGATGTAATTTTTCTTTATAAAACAATTCTAGTATCAAGTACATGTTATTATTAGATATCAAGTACATGTTATAACTAGATATCAAGTACATGTCATTACTAGATATCAAGTACATGTTATTACTAGATATCAAGTACATGTTATTACTAGATATCAAGTACATGTTATAACTAGATATCAAGTACATGTCATTATTAGATATCAAGTACATGTCATTACTAGATATCAAGTACATGTTATTACTAGATATCAAGTACATGTTATTACTAGATATCAAGTACATGTTATTACTAGATATCAAGTACATGTTATTGCTTGTGTCATAATAGAATTGCAATGTGCTGCAATTTATTATATAACGATAACATTGGTTTTGCACTACTCAGGTCATTATTGCCACTGATATTTATTTACATAAATGAATCACGTTCTTCCTTTTGTCTATTAGTATCGTCTTTCTCTACTCCAAACCTGTTACCATGTTTAGCTCCTATTACATCAAGTACTATCGCAATCATCAAGCCAACACATCCAGACCCAACCAACTGATACAAAAAAGTTCTTGGCCCAAATGTTTCATAAAGATATCCAATCAGACGAAGATGAATAATCCCTCCGACTGACGCTCCAAGAATTTGTACGGTCATACCAACACCTGTGAGCTGTACATGATAGTCTGTGAAAGCAACTCCCGTCGGCCACATAGGTGCTCCGAGAAAGCCAACTGGTTGCATTAGAACCCAAAGAGCAGTTGAATTATCTACTGCAAATATATTCAAAAGAGCGCCTGATATTGCAACACCGAGTGTTTCAACTATGATTAAAACGCGAACTGATATCCATTTCGCAGCAATAGCAAATAAAAGTCTCCCGACCGAAAAACTTATCCAGAAGGAAGTATTAAGAAGCGAAGCATCCACGCTGGAAAACTCGAGCTGATCAATGGCAAAGCTTCGAATAAAGCTGCCGATCATCCGTTCACACCCACCCAGATTCCCCATGAAAATGAAAATAAATATAAAGATCTTCAATCCATACCAAAGTTTACCGTTAGCACACGTTGCTGGATTAATCATTTGTAAAAATGTCATTTCCTTCGTGTTCTTGTTGAACTTATTAGAACGGACACTTGTTTGGTTATAAGATAACTTAAAAGTTGCTTTTGGCCGTCGCTCTCTTTTCACGTATTGGACTTCAAGTATTTGGTACACCAAGAACGAGACCGAACATAAGAAGAGAAACGCTGCTGCTATTCCATATGCATATTCTATCCTTGATTCCCCTGTTATCACAAACTCACTGGGATGTTTATTCAGTATCGACTCAATTTCACTTTTAATTGTACCAAAATGACCTTTTGAAGAATTTCCATGTAAACTACTGGGTGGCAAACTGATCCACGAGACTTTGGATAAACTATTACGGACCGAGTCGTTGTTTAGCGATAAATTACTCGTTCCGTTCATTTCGACCAGCGTTATTTCTGCCAGGAAAGGATATGCGTATAAAGGAACAATAAATGAGCCAATTCCGTATCCCATATGTAACAAGATCAATGACGATGCAGCATTGTCTAACCAAATACTGAGTGTGACACTAGTTCCAGCTGAAATATTCAATGAAAAATGCTTCTTTATAATTTAAAATGATAAGCACGCGTGGTATGTCTAACCAGTCAGTATTACTTTAAAGTCTCACTCTCGCAATACTAGATTACATAAGAAGAAACAAATTGTAAGACGCTAAATGTTGTTAACACCAAACTGAGGAAATTTATTTGAAGAACAAGCTTTATGCCAATGTTACAAAAAGAAGACACAAGATTGTTTTTTTCTGCCAATAAGGTGATTAATATGATGTAGATCCATTAAAGTGGAAAATTTGTTTTTAAAATAATAAAGACTATTTTCATTTCTTGTTGCTTTTAACGATGGTTTTACCATTAAGCAGCTGAATATATAAAACATGGAACAGCGTTCATTATCAATTTTTGCGACATCACTATGAAAAATGAGCTGCGCCAAGACAAAACCAACATAATGGGTTTGCGACCAGCATGGATCCAGACCAGCCTGCGCATCCGCGCAGTCTCATCAGGATCCATGCTGTTCGCTAACAGTTTCTCTACTTGTTAAAGGGTTTGTAAACGAACAGCATGGATCCTGATCAGACTGCGCGGATGCGCAGGCTGGTCTGGATCCATGCTGGTCGGAAACGCATTACGTTGGTTTTGTCATGATGCGGTTTAAATATACTTTTGTCTAAAAAGCATAAACAGCTCAAACACATCTTTTTGCACTTCGAAGAAATGCCAGTGAGGTAAAGTGAATTCTGAAAATTTGTCAGAAACAAGTGTTGTCATGTTTGCAAGCGAATTATATCTTAAACATTAAATGTTTTTTTAAGAAATTCATTAATACATTTTAAAGGAATGAGTCGAGAATTAAACATTTTCTCTCTTTTACAAGAATAGTTAGAATACAATGTATTGAAGGAGCTCCACTGAGGTTGAAAAGACTAAAAATATAAAAAATTGAAAATCTTATATAGATCAACTTAGACACTTAGAACGGAAATACACGGAAAAGATGAATTCAAATGAAAATATCCCGATTAAAGTTTAAATCCTTTAAAGGTTTGTTTTTCTTCAATTTAAGATCATTTTTGCGCATTACAATATTATGATTAATCTTGAAAAAATGGGGTGAGTGAATGATCCGGAATTTAGCTCACAACCTCCCGGTATACAATGATTTATAAATCTCAAAAACATATTTCCAATCCCGTTATATAAAAAAAACCTCAGTGGAGTCTCTTTAAATTTGAAACGGATATCTCTATACATGTGTACCTATATTAACAACTTGTTCGCAGACTCCTCCAATAAAGCAGAAAATCCACATCAACGTGATATTTGGTAACCATGGTATTGCCACTGTTGCTATGGCAGCTGTCATTAACGCGATGGTGATTATCAAATGGCGATACAGTTGAAATTTGTCTACGAGAAAACCTCCGAGTACAGAACCTAAGATCCAGCCAAAGGTCCTTCCAGAAATTGCAAACGCCAGCTGCTCGTAATTGCTGTCCAGTCGGAGGATAAGGTCTTTTAGTGTAGGTCCAAATATTTCAAGATACATTCCCTAAAATGAGAAGAAACAAGGGCTATCAGTTGGACAGCATGTTCGACTATTCTCAGGACTTGATAGTAAAATAAAAGCGTGACATGTGTATATTTTTCTTAGTTCAGAAAGGGCCATAATTTGAGTTATTGATCTTGGATAGTGACCTCCTATTATGCTCTAAAATAAGTGTTTGAAGTTTCAACCTATTCCCTTCTATAGTTTTGGAGATACCAACTTTCACGCAAAAATTTAACCAATGTGTGACGGCGACATGGACACCGACGTCTATTCTCTCCATACTCTTCGAATACTCTAACAAAGTACCTTTACCATAGATTGTCATGCCGTGAAACCTTGGTTATTTTAGATTATTTGTATATAACTTATCATTGTGGAATAGTCTATTATAATGATTTCTGTCAAAGCCTTGAATAATGTAAATATGAAACATAATCAATGCAAACGCTCGAAGCATTAGAATTCGTTTGTTTATTTGGACAAATTTGATACTACTAAAGCTAATTGTCAATGTGTTAAACACTTTCTGAACTTAGATAAATCAACTTACTAAAGAAATCCAGGTAAGAATCAGGACAGTCGTTTCGGTTACTTTCTGACATTTTGTCCGTTCTCTGTTACTTGATGTTTTCATTTTGTAAATGCAATATGTGCATATACATACATGTCATTTAAATAGGAAAACTGCTAAGCTCCTTATCAATGTAACGAAACTGAGTTTTATAAATTAAGATCTTCACATATTGTGGTATACATAGAATGACCTTTACTACAGTTTTATCTTTAAGATAAGACATTTTGTGAGGAATTACATTTATCACTTTTCCGTGTCACTTTTGCTACACTTGTACCGCCGTTCACATTTATATTTTGACGTAACGTCATTTGCGTTATATAAACATAGCGTAACGACACATAAATTATGTGTATATGTAGATCTAAGTGTTTATTAAATGAAATTTTAACAATTAAGAACCCTAAAGATATCTGAAAGCTATCTTAGGTCATACTCGTGGTCAAAGTCGTCGTTGTCTTTGTGATAATAACATAAAATGCTTCATAAAAGACTAAGTAGACATAGACGTGATAAAAGCCTTAACCGTAGTTGTCGACGTAGTCTCGTGGTCGTTACGGTAGTCTTAGACGTACTCGTAGACATAAGAGTCGTAATTTTGGTACTTGCAGTTTGTTTTTTTTGTTTGTTACATTTTACGATACCACGCCAGAGAGGTACATGTGTAACTGTAGGCTGTTGTATGTCCCAGCTGGATTAGAAGTCGTCGACTCCCTCGACCACGGAGGTAGTTGCAGTAGCTGCTGATTTAAAACATAGGTCGCAAAAGTCGTATTCGTGGTCGGAGCCGTATTTGTGGCCCTTAAAGTCGTAGCGTTGTCGTCGGCGTGTATGTAGTTGTAGTCATATTCGTGGTCGTCGAAGTGTATGTAATTGAAGTCGTAGACGTCGTCGCGGAGAGTAAAAATGATGATAATCGCCATCTTGGTCATTAGCAATTGGTCATCTTTGAAAAATAATTTTATACGGTTATATGCAGCATCTTCAAGTATACAGCTAACGTATAAGATATTTTCGGTGCTAGCTGTATACGGTATTACAGTCAATGTATACAGATCCCGCGTAAGCTGTATGTTAAAGTTGTATACGGTGCATCAACGCACGCGTTATCAGCAACCTGAGAAAAAGCAAACGTCCTTTCAATTATATCTAGCACTGTGTAAGCCGACAATTTACTATACAATATACTTGTACTATTTTATGAAAGGCAAAGTCGGTATTAAGTTATTAACCTTCTTTGCTGCATGTCTAATTAAAAAAAAGGCGGTATCATACAAGAACAAAAGTGAAATATTGTTTTTGATTTAATTCATTAACATGCAAGTTAAAACATAACAAAACCGGTGTAGATATAAAGATATGATTATTATGCTCTATACAAAGTGTATCACGAACAACCCCTATATCAACCAAGATGCTTAACGCAAATCTTAAGTTTAGATACATATTATTTATTCCATTCGTTATTTCCCATACCATAGTATCACCTTTTTTACACAAACAGTCTTTGAATATTCTTGTATCTTCTAGTATTAACAGATAGCTGAATGTTAAAAAAGATAAACAAAAATAGATAAACTAAAATATCTTTTTCATTTTAGCCAAAGTTAATGTGATATAACATTTTGTTTATTTAGTTAAATTGAAATTAATAAATGTCATGAGTGGTAGTTACAAATCTTACAGTAACTAAGTATTCAGTAGTTTGCAACAGAATTATGATTGAATGTCTCTGATTTATTAAAAAGATAACTCATTCTGTAAAACTGTAAAGAATATAGCTAACTTTATAAATAACTAAATCTATTCATGAGATGACCAATTCTATAAAGAAGCACACCAATACTTTAAATAACTAATTCTATAAAGAAAATGACCAATTTGTAAAGAAAATTACCAATACCATAAAGAAAATTACCAATTTTATAAAGAAAATGATAACAAAAAATAAAATATCCAATTGTAAAGAGAAGACAACATATTCTAATCAGGAGATAATCAACTCAATACAATTTATAGAAGATTCTAAATTCTAAAAAAGGAAAGAATAAATTGTAAAGAGAAATTAAGTTATTCTAAAAAGGAGAATGAATTCTATAAAGGAGATATTTCTATTTTTAAAGGGTGTTTCTCCATGTATTTTATTTTTTGATGTTTAAGTGTCCGTTTGGAGTGCTCTAATAATTTTGAAGGGATTGTATATTTTTTATATCTTTTTTTATCAATTTCTTCATTGTTTAGGGGTGGGGGAAGGAACAGGTTATTCCTATGGTTTCAGGGGTGATTCACAATAAAGGCAAGCAATGCAGATCTACAACTTCCCATCACAGCATAGGTTATACAGCACCAATATAAAGATATACTTATATAATATACATGTGTGTGACATCTTTATATAATACAACAGTAATTGTATAGCATTTTACATGCCAATAAACATATATTGCATAGAATGAATAGAAAAATATCAAAATCAATATCGGATGCAAAAATAATTTTAGGAAAGCATGTGATAACAAGCCGGAAGCATGTGATAACTAATAATATGAGCTGTCAGATTTTCTTATATACTCTCCTTACATACAGGTTATCAAACAGTAATGTAAAAGAAAGATCAAAATATACAGATACATTTCTCTACCAGATCTGAGCATATAAAACATTAATATTACCATATTTGTGACGAAAATTAAATCAACAGTTTAAGTACCAAATGATTACTGACAGATTATCTTTACAGCATATACTAGTACTTAATGCTGGAAAGAAATATCATGAATGTATCATAGGTCAAAACAGAAAAAAAAAAACTATTTCTAATTGAGAAAAAAAAGGAAATTACTCATCAAGATAGTGTATGATAATTATCACATTTCTCATGAAAGAAATATCTTTATTATAATGAACACATCTTATTTCATTGGCGACTTTTAATCCATTCTAACTGACTTAAGCCAAAAATTACTTGTATACATGAATAAATGTTCTATAGGGCGAGTGAATGATATACAGTACTCTAAATATTTTCTAATCCACTGCATTAAAAATAGGCTATTTATAAATTCAGACAACCATTAGGTACAACAATAAGATAAACGAATGAGGTGGAGTAGAATTTCTAAACTAATCACACTTTAAATTGCTAATCAAAATTCTGGGAATATAGCAAAACAAAAAACTCAATACCTGAAGGAATGTTTAAAAAGATATGCAAAACTGGGACAAAAATTCTCATATACATATATCAATATTAAAGCTACAAAAATCGTCTATGGTTTAACAGTACTGAAATACCTGCATATATAATGAGCTTAACAAAAAACATGATAAATAACAAAAGTAAAAATACAAAAAATAAAGTAGTAAGGCCAGATCTAAGATACATGACTATTGTGTATAAACAATGGCACAACACCAAATCATAAAATAATGAACATACAATATATATTTCTACAGATTAAATACATTATATGATAACTTAAGTAAAACCCAAAGTATTATGAACTAAAATGTTTACTTTACATTGTCAGGTACATAAATTTGGCTTTTATTTTTTAATTAACACTAACACTGAAAGATCCATGGCTACTTTCTTGTTTGACTGGTGAAGCAAGACCTAAGGGGACCTTCAGTGCATTATTTCAAACACGAACAAGCACCAAAGTAGAAGCACTACATAACAAACCTCATTACATGAAAGAATCTAGTCCTTGGTAGGATTTGAACCCACAGCATTGACCAAGCAAGCTGTAAAAAGTAATGTTAACCATTCCCTTCCAGAGGCTACTTATTTGGTTCTATGTTTCTGACATTGTGTATATGGCAACATTAAATACAGTATAAAAAAGTAAAATCTTTATCTAATCAACAGTAAAATATACTTGTAATTCCAGCATAAAAATATTGGGTTACTAACTTTGCTTCCATATCCTAATATTTTGGACCCCACTTGTCTAATGAACCTGCTTCCATATGCGCCATTCCTAATTATAGGTAAAAATGGAAAATATTCTGAAACTATCATTTACAATTTTTTTTAAAACTTATACAGTTGACTCTCAATAAGTCAAAATCGCTTTACTCAAAATTCCGCCTTAGTCGAATAATTTCTAAAGTCCCGTCAAATTTCCTTCTTTATCTTTGTATTTTAACTCCGCTTAGGTCAAATTTTGACTTTTTGACTTACCGAGACTCCTGTTTAGTCCCGTCAATTAAAGTGCAACATATTTTCATCTCAATTAGTCGAAGTGTGAAAACAGCCGACTGATCAAAGGTCGGAGACATCAAGGTGAGATGTTGTCATTCGTGATTTACATGTTTCATAGTAATTCTTAATTGCCCGTCATCATGTATTATTAACACGTCGTAAAAATGGCTTTAATCCGTTTCAGGACTTAATTGGTTTTAACAGTTAGATAACTTAATTAAAATTTAATTACATTGCTTTAAGAAAGTTGACTCGTGCCGGTCTGACGGGTGTAGTCAAATAATAGCCTAGGTATTGATGTGTGTTATCAACGTAAATAACATTTGTAAATTAATGTTCCGTCATATTGCATACATTAATTTGTACTTCCAGTTCACGATAGTTGCTAATTTCATTTTCGTCCGATGATCAATTAAATCAAATATAATTGTGTGTTTATGTTTCACTATTAATATACATGTATTAAATTTTGAATGATATATTTTTGTTCATTTATAATTTGTAGTTGTAAGTTATATACCCTCATTTCAATGGTCAAATATTGCAGCATTGCCGCTAATAACAATAACAACCTACTTCTTTACACATTCAATCAGGCACATGTATATACATGTACGAATGTCAATGTAATGGCGGTAGTTCCACATTACTCGAATTCATTTTCTCTCGAAGTAAAATGACCAGTCCCTTGGATTTCGAGTTACCGAGAGTCAACTGTATATGCATATTTCAATAATGAAGGAATTGTAAATGTGTTTAAATTTGCTCTCAGTGTTTTCAACTAGTCAGTTAAATATTCTCTTTATTTTTATTTTACTACAATCATACAAAGTATTTATGTTGATATTTTGATAAAAAATCTAAAAATGGCCATTGAACATTCCACATCACTTGACTAGTTGTAAGACATATTTAGTTTCCATGGCAACAGAATAACGACTAGTAAATCTCTAGAAAACAGCACAATTGAACAATGACTAGCATAACAGAATGCTAATGTTATATAAAGGTTTTGATACTACACCATGGTATGTAAATTATTTAAGAACACAAACCAGCCACACCTGACATAATATGTTCACTAATTATTGCTTTCAACTAATTAATAAATAAGTCAATAAAGATACAAAATAATAAAATTACAAGATGAAGATCTACAAAACATGAGCAATAAAAACATTCCCATAAATGATAATTCAAATACATATAATATATATACATTTTACATGTAAAAAACCAAGAACTGTCCACTTTTCTAATTACACAGGTGTTAATACATGTAGTAAAGAACATCATTCTCATGACAAAAATGACAAAAATCCATTTTAATTAACTTCTGTAGATAGACTGCTTCATTAATATCAGAAAAAATAATGTTTGAATATTGCACCTCATATAATAGGCATATGATAGTGCAAAATAAAATACTTACACAAATTTCTAAGTTGCAAGAATTTTTTACATTAAATTCTTCAGGGAGGAATAATTTTTAAACTGAAGGTGGCAGAATTGTCAGATATGATGTGGAAGGCAATAAAAATATCTTCTTAATGTTTTATGAAATGGACAAAGATTTGGTAAGAAATGTGTAAAGGGGGATATAACTTGCACTATAGGTTCCAGAATTAAGATCTTTGTGGATTCAGACTCGGAACCTTATGCTGGAGTTAGATGGCTTTCCATTTGCTACATATAGTTGAGCTAAAAAATAACATGGAATTTAAAAAACCAAACAAAGAGAAATATATACCTTCCTGTGAATTTGTATGAATAAAAATGGAAATTTCAAAGACAATTATTACCAATCAAACCTTACTTTCTTATCAATCAGAACTGGAGTTCTAATGTAAAACAATTATTGCAATGATTGTTTTGTTTTTTTCATTATTTTTTTTCGGTTAAGTCCAACTTATAGTTTACTATGTTATAATATGCATGTCTTTAAATGATTTTTTTCCTAAAATACAAGTAAGCAAGAAGATCTACATGAATATAAACATTCATCATATAAAAATATATGAAAAAAAGAAGAAAAAATAAAACATAAAAAAAAACAAATTTAAGAAAAAAAAGTTCTTACAGTTAAGTGGTTTTCCAAAAACCAGCAATGTGATTCATTGTACAAATGTGAAACATGCAATTTGGTAATTTGATTTTCTATAAGTTTTCTTTAATATGAGGTGGGCTTTATCACAGATTTCTAGAGTTGATTATCAAACTATATTGAATACAGTCAAACCTGCCATCACAAAAACAAATAAATATTGACTTTATCGACGCTTGGTCCCTGAATCTGATAACATGGCTCTTTTATTGCATAGGTAAAGAAACTTTGCGGCCTTTAGAGATATGCTTTACTAATCTGTGGTTATGGTTCTGAAGTAGTCTGTCTCACAAGTTTGACTGTATTTTCATTTACAAAGAAATTATGTTGTAAGGTAATAAATTTTAGTATAAATTAATCAATCAATCAATCAAATTGACTGACTGACTCATCAATTAATCAGACTGACTGACTGACAAATCAACCAATCAATCAATCAATCAAATCAACTGACCAATCAATCACTCAATCAATCAATTTTTAGAGTATCATCTCTTATCAATGGTTTAATCATCTCTTTCATCATCATGTAACGTTTAGTTGGAATGTGTTGTTTAGATTCCTCATAGTCCTTCTTCAACTTCTCTAATCTGTTATGTAGTCGTAGAAACCTTCTTTCAGCCTTGTCTTTTCTCTTCTTTTTTTCTTCAATGTCTTTGACAATCTCAGCTTTATGCAGTTTGGAAACCTCTACAGAAAATATTATAAATAAACTGTCACTCAACAGAATGAATGAAATGATTATGTCATTTTGATGTAAAGAATATTATGGCCTTATAAATCTTAAATGTACATAATCTGTATAACACTGGAGTTTATTCATTATGAAATAGAATAGCAAAATCATAGAGTCCTGCTGTGAGCATGTTCATTGACTCAACAACTTTACCACCCGTCATCTGCCAAAATATAGTTCCCACTTACATGCCCATCTCCCTGGGGTGTCCTTCAGTCTATATCAGGCTGCTTAATATAAAACAAGCAAATTCGTTGAATTTATATCCCCCGCCGAGTACTGGTTACTATTAACACAACAACTGAAGACATAAAGCTTTATTTATATATTAATCATGGCATAAACAGTAATATTCTTTGAACTTGATAAATATTCAGGGCAATAACAGAGCCATAACTTTGTGTTAAATAGTAAAATCTGGAAATGCCAATGAGATGTATGCATACTACATAACTAATCAAGGGCCATAAATCTGAGTTATAAGTATCTGACTGGAACAAGGCGACTATATGCACATCTCCTCTTAGTATCCCATAAAGTTTCATTGAATTCCGGCCAGTAGTAGCAGAGAAGTAGCGAGGAAACAAATATTTTTCTATATGGATACTGCATAACTAATCAAGGGCCATAACTCTTGAGTTAAAGTGTCTGACCGGAACAAGCCGACGATATGCGCATCTCCTCTTGGGATTGAAGGTTCCCATATAGTTTCGTTGAATTCCAGCCAGTAGTTGCAGAGAAGTAGTGTGGAAACGATTTTTACTCTATATGCATACTACATAACTAATCAAGGGCCATAACTCTGAGTTAAAGGGTCTGACCGGAACAAGCTGACGATATGCGCATCTCCTCTTGATATTGATGATTCCCATAAAGTTTCGTTGAATTCCAGCCAGTAGTTGCAGAGAACTACTCCGGAAACGATTTTTACTCCATATGCATATTGCATAACTAATCAAGGGCCATAACTCTGAGTTAAAGTGTCTGACCGGAACAAGCCGACGATATGCGCATCTCCTCTTGGTATTGATGATTCCCATAAAGTTTCGTTGAATTCCAGCCAGTAGTTGCAGAGAAGTAGTGCGGAAACGATTTTTACTCTATATGCATACTACATAACTAATCAAGGGCCATAACTCTGATTTAAAGTGTCTGACCAGAACAAGCCGACGATATGCGCATCTCCTCTTGATATTGATGATTCCCATAAAGTTTCGTTGAATTCCAGCCAGTAGTTGCAGAGAACTACTCGGGAAACGATTTTTACTCCATATGCATACTACATAACTAATCAAGGGCCATAACTCTGAGTTAAAGTGTCTGAGCCGAACAAGCCGACGATATGCGCATCTCCTCTTGATATTGATGATTCCCATAAAGTTTCGTTGAATTCCAGCCAGTAGTTGCAGAGAACTACTCCGGAAACGATTTTTACTCTATATGCATACTACATAACTAATCAAGGGCCATAACTCTGAGTTAAAGTGTCTGACCGTTACAAGCCGACGATATGCACATTTCCTCTTGATATTGATGATTCCCATTAAGTTTCGTTGAATTCCAGCCAGTAGTTGCAGAGAACTACTCCGGAAACGATTTTTACTCTATATGCATACTACATAACTAATCAAGGGCCATAACTCTGAGTTAAAGGGTCGGACCGAAACAAGCCGACGATATGCGCATCTCCTCTTGATATTGATGATTCCCATAAAGTTTCGTTGAATTCCAGCCAGTAGTTGCAGAGAACTACTCCAGAAACGATTTTTACTCCATATGCATATTGCATAACTAATCAAGGGCCATAACTCTGATTTAAAGTGTCTGACCCGAACAAGCCGACGATATGCACATCTCCTCTTGATATTGATGATTCCCATAAAGTTTCGTTGAATTCCAGCCAGTAGTTGCAGAGAAGTAGTGCGGAAACGATTTTTACTCTATATGCATACTACATAACTAATCAAGGGCCATAACTCTTGAGTTAAAGTGTCTGACCCGAACAAGCCGACGATATGCGCATCTCCTCCTGATATTGATGCTTCCCATAAAGTTTCGTTGAATTCCAGCCAGTAGTTGCAGAGAACTACTCCGGAAACGATTTTTACTCTATATGCATACTACATAACTAATCAAGGGCCATAACTCTGAGTTAAAGTGTCCGACCGGAACAAGCCGACGATATGCACATTTCCTCTTGATATTGATGATTCCCATAAAGTTTAGTTGAATTCCAGCCAGTAGTTGCAGAGAACTACTCCGGAAACGATTTTTACTCTATATGCATACTAAATAACTAATCAAGGGCCATAACTCTGAGTTAAAGGGTCGGACCGGAACAAGCCGACGATATGCGCATCTCCTCTTGATATTGATGATTCCCATAAAGTTTCGTTGAATTCCAGCCAGTAGTTGCAGAGAACTACTCCGGAAACGAAATTCGGACGGACAGATGGACGAACGGAAGGACGGACGGACAACGCCAAAACTATATCCCCCTCCCGATTCCATCGGCGGGGGATAATTACACAGTACACCTATTGATATGATACACAAACCAGTAACTTATTCTATCACCTTAAAGGCCAGTCTGAAAGCTTTCTTATGTTGCTTAGCAACAAGCAAAGAAGCTATTTGTACCAATTTCTGTCATCTGTTATAGTCATTGCAATTTGGTCAGATATACAAGTAGGTACCTTGTTGTCATGATAAACAAATGAAGAAATAACAGCATGAATTGCCCACCTACTATTAAAAGAAACTATTTGGGGTAGAATTACAGTAATTCAAAAGCAAACACTCAAAAGTTTAAATTTCTATAAATGGATAACTGTTACCATTAAAAAACATGACATGAGAAAAGTAGCAATAACTTGTCTAAGTATGTATGTATTCAAGGCTTAATGAGGGTCCATCTGCCCTTTCAGGCAATTAATTGTTATAATCTGCCTACAAATTTCACTAAATGATTCTAAATATGTACATATGTAAGTTGATTTTTTGTAATGTTTACTACTGTGATGCAAGGGAGGCTAATGAGACCATTATGTGCACTACAGAGAAAAAATAATTTGTTTGAATAAAATGCTAAATCAGTTATATGCAAGAATAATGCAGGTACTCTGAGCTTTGATTTCTTTAAATATTCACAGACTGCAATTTAAAATCTGTGACATAACTAAAAATAATTTTGTCCTGACCATATCAACTTTAGAACTCATTTTAATAAATATCAGATATATCTCACCATCTCTTGCTGATGCATCAGACATGCCTGCTGAAAATTGTTTGGCAGCTTTCATCAGGGATATTGCTTTGCCTTTCTCTTCTGCTCCTCCAGCTGTTGAATACCTCGCAGCTTTCTCCATCACCTCATCTGTCACACAAGCTGTTAACAAAATCAACACATTTGAGCCACGTCACGACAAAACCAACATAGTGCGTTTGCGACCAGCATGGATCCAGACCAGCCTGCGCATCCACACAGTCTGATCTGGATCCATGCTGTTTGCTTACCAACTCTATTACAAGTAGAGAAACTGATAGCGAACAGCATGGATCCTGATCAGACTGCGCGGATTCGCAGGCTGGTCTGGATCCATGCTGGTCGCAAACACACTATGTTAGTTTTGTTGTGACACGGCTCAAAATTTTATCTTAATATTAAGACATCAAATAAAGCTTCAATGTGTTGACCTAACTTGTTTTTCACTTCAACACCCCTAAATTTATTTAACAGACTTGCATTGCTTTGACTTTGTAGCTATCCATTGTTTAATTAATGGGTTCTATTCTAATATATCAAATAGCAAATATCAACCAGCATAAGGTCTAGTCTGACTTCAACCTGGTGGGATAAGAAAATCAACAAAGTTGCATTAGCAGTCATTCACAGTTACATGTATCATATTTAACAGAACATAGTAGTGTAAAGTTAGAAAATGTTGACACAAAATAGATATTCTATTACCATGCAAAATATTTACATCCAGACAGTTAAAATATTTTATATTTGAAACTTATAAATCTAAACCCTTCTTACAATAAAGGAAAACAGTGACTTTGTAGATGTTTCTGCCTCGAAATATGAATCTTGGTTCTAAGCCCTACTGGGTCTCAACCATATTTCTCCCTATGATCCCAGTTCTGGTTTGACCAGTTCTGGTTTATCAGATCCAGTTTAAAAGATACACTATGCTCATCTTTGGGAAAAATACTTTTATTGCAGACATTGAATGAAATCTAGTAAATTCCTCCTAAACATATCTAATTTGAATAAGTAAGTGTATAAAACATGTTTGGGAAGATGCTTTCCCTATTACTTGTCAAATGAATGTAATTGGTCTATTCTTATAAAAACTGCCAGTTATTTTTTAATGGCACTATGTAATAATACTGTGTGTAGAGTTTAAAATATAACATATCTTCTCTAAGTGAATTCAAAAGATGTTTATTTTACATTTCCAAAAAGATTGTATAACAATCATCAGTTTTTTTCAAATATCAAATTTAAGCATAAATATATCTTTAAGGTAATACCAGTCCTTGTTCCAGTTCATGGAAGCTGACTTGAAAGTGGCTCAAATGCAAGTTTTCTTTATAATTAAACTAAAATTAACATGCTAAAATTAAACCTTTCTTATAGATTATAGTCTGACCTTTTATCATAGCCTTGAGGTCACCATATCTCTGTAGGGCAAAGTTATCTTTACAAGACTGGTATGTGTGATCAAGGTCATGAACTGCCTTGTAGATGTCTTTATATCTCCTCTCTATGTCCTTCACCTGTGTTGTCAGCTCTATATCCTCCTCCCTTAATGTATCCTTAGTCTTAAAACTACCTGTAAAATATATTATATAACACACCTTGTTATCACATTTCATTAATTTTTATAACTGCCATGTAACAACTTAGTTCCATAAAATATCTGTAAACCATTCATATTCAAAAAACTGTATCCATGCGATTTTAATGTCAATGTGCTTTTCGTTAAATTAAATCAGACAAGTAAACTTAAACTGCATGAAAGTGTCTTCTAAAATTAAAGAAGTAATAGACAGTTTGTTTTTGTTTTTTTGTTTTGGGGGGGGGGGTGGGGGGGGGGTAGGTTTGGAGGGTGGTGTAATAGCCAAGTGGTTAACATGTCAGATTAGAAATCTAAAGAGATTGTTGGCTGCCTGAGTTAAAATAAAATCCCATTAGAGGCTTTCTTTTGATTCTTAGTTAGAAACTTTACATTTATTGCTTAGTATAATAGTAATGATTGGTTCCAGGAACAGACACTCGAGTGTGTCTGTGTCAGTAAGCTAAAACTTTCGACACAGTTGAACTAAAATACATTCCGTATAAGCTAAAGAAGAAATTCACAAAAACAAGAGCTGTCACCCAAGTGACGAATGCCCCCGAAAAGGTTTCTTAAGCATTATGAAAAGAATATAGATATAAAGTAACTAATTGCTGAATATTGTTCTTTGTATTATCGTACCTGTAATCTCTAATTGTGATAGCATGAACCTTCAAAATATAAGTGTGACCTTGACCTTTGAAGAAGGGACATGGTTCCTGGACAAGACAAAATGTTGTTATGAGATAGACAATTGTGCCAAATTATTTCAAAATCCCTCAATGCATGACAAAGTTACAGTCTGGACATGATTGTTGTGTAAGTGGGGACACACAGACAGATGGACATGAGCCTTAACCGCGACATATTGTCTTGATGTGGTAGACATTTGTGCCAATTTGTTTTAAAATCCTTCCATGCATGACAGAGTTACAGTCTGGACATGAATGTGTATCTTCAAACTCTTACCGAGAGAATGAGTACCTTCAAACTATAAGTGTGACCTTGACCTTGAAGGTAGGAACATGGGTCTTTGTCGGGACACATTGTCTTGATGTAATACACATTTATGCCTAGTTATTTTAAAATCCTTTGATGCATGACAAAGTTACAACCTGACCGTATGTGTGTACCTATAAACTCTAATTGTGATAGAGTGAACTTCAAAATGATAGTGTGACCTTGACCTTTGAGGTAGGGACATGATTATTGGATGCGACACATCATCTTGATGTTGTAGACATTTATGCCAAGTTTTTTTTAAAATCCTTCCATGCATGACAAAGTTACAGCCCGGACACGATTGCGTGTACCTATTAATTCCAATTGTATTGTGAAACTTCAAAATGTTTGACCTTGCAGTGTTTTTTTCTTTATACAACTACTACCCTAAAACGGTACCATTCCCAACAGAAAATAGACATTAAAATTCCCAATTTCCAATGTTAAATTCCCAAAATGGCTGTTCAAAATGCCCACAAGGCCAAGTGATTTTTCTAAGATCATTTAAATCCAACATATTCATATAAATCACCACTCAATAGTAGAAGCTGTTAGCTATCTTTATTCATGATGTTAATCTCATTTGTAGCTGAAAAAATGCATTAAAAAAATTCCCAATTTTAGTCAAAATAACGCATTTTTTTCCCAATCAGTCTGGTACCGGCACCATTCCCAAAGTAGAGAAAAAAAACGCTGCCTTGTGACCTTGACCTTTGAGGTAGAGATGTAATTCTTGGACGCGACACATCCTCTTGATGTGGTAGACGTTTATGCCTAGTTATTTTAAAATCATTCAATGTATGACAAAGTTACAGTCAGGACATGAATGTGTATACCTATTTTCTCGAATTGCGATAATGTGAAACTTCAAAATGATAGTGTGACCCTGACCTTTGAGGTAGAGACGTAATTCTTAGACCCTACACATCGTCTTGATGAGGTTGACATTGAGGCCTAGTTATTTTAAAATCATTCAATGCATGACAAAGTTACAGTCCGGACACGAATGTGTGTACCTATTTACTCTAATTGCGATAACATGAAACTTCAAAATAATGGTGTGACCTTGACTTTTGAGGTAGGGACGTGGTTCTTTGAATGCGACACATCGTCTTGATGTGGTAGATATTTGTGCCAAGTTATTTCAAAATCCCTCAATGTATGACAAACTTACAGTCCGGACACAAATTAAGTGGGGACGCACAGACAAACAGACGGACAGACAGACGTTGCGATTATATTACATGTATACCTTTCTTCCGGGGCATAACAAAATCATGGCAAATTCATATGCCATAAAAAAGAAAATAACAACAGAATTAGACTGCGTACCTATATCCCCCATTGTCAACTTGTCCTTCTTTTCTTTCCCCATCATTGCTTTCTGTCATACCATAGTAATCAATTAGCTCATCTGAAAATCAAATCAATGGGTGTACATAAATTTCGTACATTAAAATATTTAAATAGCTTCTCACAGATTTAAAACAGTAGTCATTTAATTAGGTCTGAATACTTTCTAGTACTTTTTTAACAGACTATCATCCTTGTAACTCAACAAAAATATCTAAAATAGTAACCTGGGCTTTTATCAAACTTAAATCCAAAAGCTTACATTTAAATCAAACTTTGCTTAGAATGTATCCCAGTTCAGTAAATCACAGGTATGTAAGTATAGTGGGAGAGACGGTTTATGTCTATGATACAGTTTCATAATCCATTAATCCATATATCTATCTATATTGTGTAGCAGATGTTAGCTTCATGGCTGTCATAACTAATGTATAATCTATACATTGTCTAATATTTCAAGTGACACCTTTTGTATTTATTTTAATCGTCTTTCAGATCAATCTTCATATCAGTAAAAGTACACAATAAACAAGAGGGCCATGATGGCCCTGAAATCGCTCACCTGTATATAGGCACCTGGGCCAAGATCAACTTTAAACCAGGGGCTTTTATTTGAACCAACTTGGAAGACACCCATTAGATAAATATCTAAGCTCTTGCTCTTTGTGTTTTTTATAAGATGATTTTCTAAGTTTTTACTTTATACAAAAGGGGGAAAAACAAAGACGCTGACTACATGATGTTTCATGTTTATAACCCTTTCACTGCCATAGGGACGGCCCTATTATTTTCCGCGTATTTGCCATATGGACGGCTTTTGCCATTTCTATAATATATTATAATAATTATAATAATAATAAAATAATTAAATATATAGATAATTATACCATCGACAATAATTATGTTCTAGCAGATTTGGAAACATATATAATTATTATAATACTAATAACAAATAATAATAATTATATTAAATAATAATATAGTAATTTCTTAGAAAATATTCTAAGCTCTAGCTATTTTTTAATTTTTTTTTTTAAAGAAATTATTTTACGTTTTTACTATATACAAATAGGGAAAATCAATGACCCCTGGACGGCCAATTTTGACCCCAGGGCATTTATTTGAACAAACTTGGTAGACACGGACTAGATGATGTTTCATGCCATATATCTAAGTTCTAGCTCTTTCAGTTTTCTAAAAAAAGATATTTTAAGTTTTTTTTCTTTCCATTGCCATGGCATCCAGAGTTCTGCTTGGAAGTTGACTACCAAAGGAGCATACCTGTGAAGGATGGATGAAATTGGCTTAGCGGTTTATGAGGAGATGATTTTAAAGTAAAAGTTTATGGACTGACAATGCCGGATGAAAAGCAATCACAAAAGCTCACCATGTCACTTTGTGACAGTCACAGGTGAGCTAAAAATTAAGCGTTTGAAACTGCTGGAGTCGGTCAAATTAAACAATTTAGTCAGCAAAAAAGAAGGGATATACATATATTGCAGACTGTTTAAAAAAAAAAAATTCTTATCTATCACCATCTTACTTAGTTGCTGACCTACTTTTCGCAGTTGTGAAGTGTTTTTTTCATAGAGACACATAATTTAAATGAATGGTTAAAGGAATGCTATACTCAAGACAGTTTATGTGAAAACATAATTGCACTGTCAACACTGTCAGAAATTGTTTAACTCAGAATTTTTCATTGCAGGCCCGTCGTCACGATTTTGTTATTGGTGCGGCCAATTTGGTAGGTTTTAGTTAGAATCTAGGGGGGTACGGGGGGCATGCTCCCCCGGAAATTTTTTTATTCAAGGATGCTCTCAGGGGCGTTTTCCCGTATATTTGGCACAGTTTACATTCTGTCGCTAGAACATGTTATAGTAAAATGTTTTTTACATATTTAAGTGCGTCGTAAGTTTTAAGGGTGAAATTTAAGGTTAGCATAACGGACAGGCAGGTGTACATAAAAGATGAATACATGTAATTGATATTTGGCAAATGAAAAATAAACAAAAACTGATGCTGTTATAATTCTTTTAAAGTTTAGATGCATTTTTATCTGATAATTATTGTAAAACAAATACAAGAAATATTACAGTATGTGGATTATTGTTTAACATAAATCACACAATTGTATAAGCTTAAATAACAATCGATGCAATGATGGAAGAATATTGTACATTACGAGTCAACAATAAACGCTTTTTGTTTAGCAGTAACTTGTATTTTGTTCACAATAATCTTACAAAACACAGAGTCTCATTTTATGTAAATTTTCCAAAAACACATCGCCGTCGTTCTCTGGTGGTAATGAACTCATTGGCAATTACACGAACCTTGAGTGAATCTGTCCTGTACTTATATGAATATGTAACACCATTTGATTGTTCAAGCCTACTTGAGACATTGTCGATCTCAGGTATGTCTTTATTCATCTGAGCTCCGAGAATGTCCTTTCACTGTTGGCATTAGTAGCAGGCATTACTAACAAAGTCTGTAACAACACAACGACCTTAGAGAACAGTGCTTGTTCTAGCACCGACTGTTTTGACACAAATTTCAAAGCATCAGGTAGAGTAACAGTACTTTTTCTGATTTGTCAAAATGTGAACGTAGCAGCTGAAGCTGACCTCTAAGATGTCTCGGTAAATATCTATGCCATAGAAATCACAAACAAAACCAAGTTTTCTAGTGAACGCGGTCTTCAAAAGTTGTGCGGCCTTAATAAGTAAATCCTCCACGTTCTGAAGTACGCGATATCTCGGTTGGTCAAATCTCTCTTTAACACTGGCCATGGCAAGATCGATTGCTTCAAATTACTTAAGCAGGAACACTGCACTGTAATTATGTAATAGAGTAAATTAAATGAGTTTATTAGTGAATTTATTTCAGGAGTTGAATGAAAATATATTATGCGAGCCTCTGGCGAGTATAATATTTTATTCAACGAGTTCAATAAATTCAGTAATGAACTTACACGAATTTAATATTCTGTTTATGACATACCAAAAATAAGTACCTTTTGAAGTGAAAAACAACCATTTTTCATTGACGCCCATATGGATAGAAAAACGCTAAAATTTAGTGTGTATAACGCAAATGACGTCAAAATATATTTTCACGGCCGTCAGAGCTCCAGATAGCGTGCGTATAAGCGTAAAATACGCATAGAAAATCTAAAATACGCATCACTTTCAAAATTCGTGCGTCACAGTTACGCACAACAAAATGAAAATACGCTCGTATGTCAAAATTTATGCGTAAAAGAATAGAAGTGTAAACATTTGATATGTAGAAAGAAAATGTTTTGAGCATAAAAATACAATATATTTCCATTTTATTGCATTGAAAACTAAAAATTCTGTTGTCAACAACGCATGTTAAAAACGAAAGTAGCAGGAAATACAGAAGGGAGGTAACTCCCGTAGATCTATCAACCTGTGAAATTATTGAAGAAATTTGTGCCAGATAATCATCGTAGGAGTTAACACAGTATTAAGTTTGTTTAGGCATCTATTGACATACTTATGCCTCAATATAAACAAAAATATATTTTAATTTCTTTAACTTTTGTTGTTAGAACAAAATAACATGTTTTTTACCTGCAGTTTTGTACTCAATATTTTCGTACCCAGTCTACAGTTACGGACAATTTTCTCTCAGACCAAGACTTTTTTCAAGGAAAGATAAAAAAAATCTTGTTTATGTTCTTTTATTCTAATTTCAACTATAATTGTTCAAACTGGAGTACATGATAAGGTACATGCCAACAAAAATAAAGAAAGAAAAATATTGACTCCTAGAAAATAAAATAACTTGAGGGCATCCACTAGAGGAAGTTTTGGAGTCATTTACTCCTTCATTTGGCCTGTGACTTCCGAAAATCAATACTTTCCTTCTTTACCTATATAATGTGACTTCCAATATCAGAGATTTTGAAGTCTTTGACTTCCAAATTTTGAAAATGGAAGCCCTGATAATTTTGCTGTGTATCCTAAACTTGAGTTCCAGTATACTCTGGAAGTCTGACTTTACATGGCATGTTTTGTATTGTTTCACATTAAATCAGTATTTAATTTGTAAAGGTTTTTCTTAAAAAAAAAGAAAATAAACAAACAAACAAACACAACAATAAGTTTAATTTGTTTATAAAAAATGCAAAATGCTTTTTTGACAGATTTTACCCCTTAAGTTTTTCAGAATTTGCATTTTACCCCTCACTCTAAATTTTGAGGGGTAAAAACCCCTTGGCCAAAAAAATTATCTGGAGCTCTGGGCCGTGCAATAACATTTTCACGGAGTCCCAAAAACAGCACGGATATGTGATAAAAATATGACTTTTGAACAGTTGGCGTGTACGATCAATAAAATGTTATCAAGTTCTCAGAGAATTCAGGCATACTAGTTTAAGATATTCATAATGCAAATGTTACCGCGTAGTGCATAAGGGGCCAGTTAAGTGTCAAATTGCTAATCAGTGATGTGTGTTTTTTTTTTTTCGTTTTTTTACTCATTTTTGGCCAAAATATTGGTCCGGCCAGGGCCGGACTATCGACGACGGCCTTGCATTGGACAAAAAAATAAGGGCAAAAACTAAATACAGACAGATATCTGATCTATGTAACCTTAAATTACTTAATAATTATATAAATGTTGAATAAAATGCATTTTGTGGTTAAAATTGTATAATTTGTCCAATGAAATCCTTCCATTTTTCCTAGTTTTGTGGTATGCTTAGTATTATCTACTCTGCAACAACTAAATGAACTTGTCATTATATTTTACTAGTATACTTTCCTATTAAATCAGCTTATCATACTCTAGATGTGTCAATATTTAAAACATTTTTTCAACCATTAAATAGGTAACTAAGTGTTTGTATATAAACAAAAGTGATCAGTGTTAACATGTGTCGAAAATTTATTTTATTATAATTAAAATATTTATACCAAGGAACGGTTTTTTGTGCAAGCACATGGTAATAGAATTTATATTTTTACGCCGAATCGTTAAAGATCATTTTCTGTACTGTACATGTATTATGATAAAAAACTGATTTTCACCCGGAAATAAATACAGTACCCCGTAGTTGAGTATCCGAACAGTGCTACACATTGATGTAAACAGTGTTTATTTCATTAACGGTAAATATGTGTGTTCAGCATTTATGTATGATTGTTAATTGTTTATTTAATTTAAAATTGCTGCAATACCTGTTCAGGAAAGTATGTTTGTTTCAATAAAAACGAAAGTTTAGCTTTAGTCTTTCTGGTTTGTTGTTGTTGTTTATCTGTTTAATTACGAATAAATCTGTAACCACATGGCCATTTCATCCATCGAAGGCAATCATAATTGTGCAGTCAATCCGATTCTTATTTACAAGCACTTTAAATTAGGGTGCTATATAAAGCTTGAAATAAACCCCTTCCCCTGATGAAGAGGATGGATGGCCATCCCCCAAGAAAAAGAAAATCTTCATGATTTATAACATAACATAACATAAGTGGGGTCGGTATATTTTGCAGACAGCATTTGCAGACGAATTAAACGTAGATCTCGAGGGATTGCTGACAATTTTATAGGGGGTGTTTTAAATCTTTTGTCGTAAGGTGTGAATGGGAAAGATACTGATTTAACTAATACAAGAAAATAGTAGTATCTACAAAATAAATATAAATTTAAGAACACAATTTGGAATGATAGATAATCTGAATTTTGCAGAGAGTATGTTTACTGAATGTTACAGACAAGATACATAAAAACAAAATATGAAATAATTGGTGAAACTAATGAAAATCCATATTTTGCAGAAAGTATTAAGATTGAATTTTGCAGACAAGTTAAAAAAACACAAAATATGAAAAGATATGGGTGAAAATTGTAAATCAGTATAATGATATAGATTGCATTTTGCAGACAAGTTAATTAAGCAAAGAACAAAAGATAAAGTGATAGATGAAAATGGTGCACATGTATATCATTACAGTGCAGACAGAATTGATATTGAATTTTACAGACAAGGTACACGAAGAAAAAATATGAAATAATTGGTGAAAATAAACAAAGTCTGTATTTTGCAGACAGAATCAATTTTGAACTTTGCAGGCAAGCTACATAAACAACAAAATATGAAATAATTGTTGAAAATAATGAAAATCCGTATTTTGCAGACAGAATTATGATTAAATTTTGCAGACAAGTTATGAAAAGATGGGTGAAAAAAGTAAATCAGTATATATGATATAGATTGCATTTTGCTGACAAGTCAAATAACAAAGGATTTTGCAAACAAGTTAATTAAGCAAAAAAACAAAAGATAAAGTGATAGATGAAAATGATGTACATGTTTATCAGTACAGTGCAGACAGAATTATGAATTTTACATACAAGGTACATAAAGATCAAAATATGAAATAATTGGTGAAAATAAGTAAAGTCTGTATTTTGCAGACTGAATCAATTTTAAACTTTGCAGACAAGTTACATTAACATCAAAATATGAAATAATTGTTAAAAATAATGAAAATTCGCATTTTGCAGACAGAATTAAGATTGAATTTTGCAGACAAGTTAAATAAAGAACAAAACGAAAATGGTAAATCAATTTATATATTATGTAGACAAGTTAAATAAAGAGGGATTTTGCAGACAAGTTAATGTATAGATGCAATAAAAACATCAATTTTTCTCCAAAATTATGTGTAAGGCCACGTGTTAACATGGAAAAGCTCGATTTTGGGTAATTCCAAGATTTTTCGTCATTTTTTTGTTAACCTTTTACCTAATATAGGCGTGTTTTGACGGCTTTTCACTTTACCATTCAGGCCTCAAATAGTGAAAAAGCCCTATTTAGGCCCCAAACACTGTTTTTCGTTTGAGAAATGTTAAAAAAGTGATCACTTTTTGAGCGCAATTTTCTATCAAGAAGGTACATCAAGGGGGTGTCACTAAGCACTAGCCCCCCCCCCCCCATCATCGCCAAGAAAATTTTGAACTTGTTAATGGCCTCAGGTCTATTTTAGGGTAACTAGTAACCCACGCTGAAAAGCTTTTACTCTATCTCAATTCATTAAGATGTTGCAGCACTTGGAAATCAGTTTTAATTAAAGAAAAAAAAACAACAACAAAAAACAAAAACAACAGCGCAAAATAGTGATTTTTGACAGGTTTAAGACGGTCTTCGTTTCCATGACAACAGGAAATTTAAGATTGAGCATGCTGTTACAAGGCTAAGGTCCAGACAACATGTGTGCAAAGTTTGATCAGTCTTGAAGCGTTTTTATAGTTTCAGAGCAGTTTGAAATTGTAACAGGAGGTTTTTCAATGAAAATAGCCATTTTTCGCAATATAATCATGCGCTAAAAGGTTAAGATCGAAAAGAACAAAATATGAAATAATCGGTGAAATTGAAAATAATGAAAACCCGTATTTTGCAGACAGAATATAAGATTGAATTTTGCAGACAAGTTGACAGTTGACAAAGAACAAAATATTAAAGAAAAAGTCAAAGTGGTCAATCAGTTTATTTAATATAGATTGCATTTTGCAGACAAGTTAAATAAAGAATAATTTTGCAGACAAGTCAAGTAAGGGACAAAACATGATATATTTTTGGCCATGGTTTCACATTTTAGGTGAACATTTTAAAGTAGAAGTGTCTATATTTTTTCCCTGCAAACTTTAGACTTTACAGAAATCCAGAATGCATGCTGCACGTTAGGGTGTTATTAAAATTGTAATCGAACTATAATACGAAATGTTGCATTTTCCCGTATACATTTTAAAAAAAAATCATATTTCTCTTTTCTCAAAAATTTCAAACTTAAACATATATGCAATGGCGTTTTAAACTTGTTTGTCTCAATTTTTAAAAAGATTGCATTATCAGGTGCACATTCTTATATCTTAGACATTGCACGTAAGCCCCCCCCCCCCCCTTAACAATCAAATGGCTTGGGCGTTTTGGGGGTTTCATGAATGATGGAATGAATGAATGAATGAAAAATCAAATAAGTATCTGAATAAATAAATTCTATTATTATTTGTCATAATGCAGGTTATATTTAATTAATAAGAGATTAATACACGGCAGAGTAGGGCCGGAAGGTGATAATCGGCCCGCAAAATGAATAATGGCCCCGAGGGCCGATTATCACATTCCGGCCCTACTCTGCCGTGTATTAATCTCTTATTGTTTCAGTTTGTGCACGTGAACATGTTCTGCGGGCTGATAACTAGTTCTCGGCCCCGGGCCGCAAACTCATAATAGGTCACGTGACACTCATAATCAGTTGAAATCATAGGCAATTTTGTTACTATATATAGTAACATGTTCTGCGGGCTGATAACTAATATACTTCTTGATTCTACTGCTTTGAACACACAAACAGTAAACATCTCTGTACAGAACAGTCGAAGTGTAAACAAGAATTTCAATATATAGTAACAAGTGTATTAATAAGAGGTTAATACACGGCAGGAGAGGGCCGGAAGGTGATAATCGGCCCACAAAATGAATAATGGACCCGAAGGCTTTAGCCCGAGGGCCATTATTCATTCAGGGCCGATTATCACCTTCCGGCCCTACTCTGACGTATATTAATGTCTTTAATACACTTTGTTTCAAATATAGTAACAAAATTGCCTATGATTTCAACTGATTATGAGTGTCACGTGACCTATTATGAGTTTGCGGCCCGGGGCCGAGAACTAGTTATCAGCCCGCAGAACATGTGCACGTATAGTAACAAGTGTATTAATAAGTACAATAATAGTACTAGTCCTATAACATACGATGTTTCCATTAGTACTACAGAAACGTCTTATGTTATAGGACTAATAATCTTACTAAAGATACCACTAAAATTTGTGTTGGATGAATATACACCAATTCGCATTAAAGGACGTCACCGATATCGTATATTTTTATTCGTCTTGATTCAATCAGGATGAGTGATGTGCTTTGTTAGTATTTCAAGCGTTTATGTGATACAAGTAATTGGTCAGAATTTACCAGTTTACCTCAGGTTAGACTGAGATCTTGAGTTTTTTGACAAAATGGAAGTGTTATCTTCATTGATAAGAGTTACAATTCCAAATTATTTGAGGAATGTACCAGTTCCTACAAGCATCATGGGATTCGCAAGGTTGTCAGGTACGGAAAAAGAAAAAAAATGTGAGATGTAAAATAATGAAAACTTCATTTTCAATTTCATCTATAGTCATACCATGGCAAATTCAAATTCAAATATGTACATTGGGGGATCATTCAGTGCAAGGTTATAAAAATTCTGTTTGTCATTATTTATATTTTTAATATGAAATTAGGTGCTACCTATGGCGCGGAAAGTTCTTATGAACTATGCTTTGAGCATAACATGCAGTCTATGCGAACGACTTATGAGTTTTACTGGACAGTAGGTCCTGTAAACTGAATTTTTTTACTGGACCAAACATGATTTTACTGGACCGAAAAAAACCTGATTGGTATAGCATTTTGAGTCACTTGATAAGTGTCAGCACTCAGCAGTCAAATCTTTTTTCACCACAATCAAAATGTAAACATATATAAATATTGTTATACTTGTATTCAATGAATTTTGCTATTTAAACTTTAATTACATACAGACTATATACTAGCAAAATGAGAGGGTAAATTTCAGCAAAAGTCTGGCATATGTAAACAGAATTATATATATCGGTAATTCAGTGAAGCTGACAGATTAATTGTTCAATGATTTTGGTACCTTCACAGTACAGTTTAATTTTTGTCAACATCTTGGACGATCTTTCATATCCCTAATTCGCTGCTAAACACCAGTTGAGCACATGTGTAATTTAGCATGATTACTCTAAGTCTGTGGTTTAATGACGTAAATTTTTCCAATGAATACACATAGCAGGTGACCTTTCACATCTGGGCCGCTTATGTAATTTAACCGGCCGCTTATTGACTTTTAATTGTACTAGTTGTCGGATATTTTTATCTTACGTTGTTACATAAAAGATTGCATTATGAGAATGCATAACAGTTGACAAGTATTGCACGAGCTTATATTGTGTAATGACAACACTTTGATATGTTTTGAATTTAGGTAAATGATCGGCCTTTGCAAAATGTTGAATGTAAGGTTTTTATAAAACCTTAATTTTTTACCGGACCGTCGGGCCGTCAATACATAAATTTTTATCGGACCTTCTGATTTTTTACCGGTCAGGGCCGACGGTTCGACGGTCTTTCGGAAAGACTGAACATGTTTAGTGTACATGTAAACCAGATCTATCTTGCAGGTATTTTGTACTGCAAACAAAACAAATAAATTGGTGTTGTTCAACCTATAGTCGGAAAAATCTCCAAACGTAAAAGGGGACCATTGCGCACGCGTCGGCGTTAGTCCTATAAATATGACGTCGCTTTGAGATATTTTTGCTTCTGGGCAAAGCAATGTCATATCGAAATTGCTCAAAAACCCATAGCATGTTCCGCCAGAAAATCGGGCGGAACGAAAAACAATGAAGACAGCGTGTATTTACATAATTTTTGACCTATTTATGAACAAAACTAAAAAGTAAATACCTTTTGTCAAAAAAATTAAACTGTCACATCCGAAAAATCATGATTAAATCCTCTCATGTATTTCAATTCCTTTTACAGCCGATAAACAAATGGCGGCCGTAAAGTGCGCGAAATCTGATTGGCTTATTCAAATGCAAGCGTTTAACTGAGTCAGAAGAATCTAACGGAATATTTTTTTAACGAAATAATTGCCCATGCACCGTCAGTGTGTTCGAATATATTTTTCCGTTCAAAAATTTGGAATCAATCTGTAAAGCACCTTGCTTAACCAGTATGGCTGATAGACTAAAATAGATTGATGTTTATATTTTATTTTAAATTGATAAGTACATTGTTTGAGAGTTTTTGTGTATGATTGAGCATGAAATTGAAAGAAAATATGATAAGCTTTTGAATAAAGCTTGATAGGCAAGACAATAGACATTTTTTGATTTTTTTATGATGCTATGCGTTTTTGAGCAATAACTATTAGACGTCAGGCTTGACCGACAAAAACTATAACAAGCCTGTGACGTCTAATATATTGGACTAGCGTCGGCGTCCGAAAAATCCCGTCCGCCATTTTTATTAATCTCTAATCGCAGTTGTTGTTTTAACGTTATTTTAATGTGCTAATTTATCAAAAAGGATATGTTAAAGTAACTTTTTATATTTATAATCGTTACTCTAGTTCTTATCAATGAAATGCATGTTTACTTTCTGATTTTGCACATCATTCTCTCACCGGAAGTGTTACTTAGCAGACGCTAGCAATAGTCTAAATTATGTAGAAGCTCATTAAAAGCGCTCTGATATCTATATTTAGCTCAAAAGGATTTCAAAATGGCGGCGCCCAGTTAACTAAGGATTTTTTCACAGCTCATTAGGTATAGGATATATATTTTTTTGAAATTTTCATTTACTTTTAATTTGATTTCATTTGAATTGATACGCGTCATACATGTTATCTAAGAGCGCTACAGCACTTTCCACTTTGTCACCAAGGTCACTTTTAATGGTGAGTGTAAAATCATGGCAGCAATACTATCAGTGATTTTTTTTCCAATTTTAAAAACAACTGGTGGCTTTCTGAAGGGGAAAAAATAGCGTGATAAATCAGAAAAGGGGAAATCTGAAATCAAATTCCAACAACTGAGAATGGAATTTACCCACACATTTGATAAAATTTTCAATTTCAATTAAATTTAACATGCATGGTACATAGGAAAGGCTATATACAGGGACAGCTTTCTGATATAAGTCAGATGCTAAGTCATTGCACTAGTAAAAAAGTGCACAGGGCATTTAGGGGGAAAATACTAGCATTTTTAGGGGAAAATATACTTATTTTGGGCAGGGGAAACAGCCTTTATTTGGCTGTAAAATGTAGGAAAAAAAATCACTGACTATGCTCAGTCACAGATACAAATCACCATAAAAGGGTATAAAAATCCATGCCATACCCGGTGGAAAATCACAGAGGTTTGCCGTGATTAATATCACATGTAAATGTTCACGTACAATGTAGTCTTCACTGTCTTGTTAGAAAAAAAATCAATAACACTTATCTATTTCTTGAATAACAGTCATATGATAATTTCATCTGTATATGTATAATCGGTAGTTTTGAAGTTCCATTTTTGTAAAAATGAAAAAAACAACAACAAAAAAACAAACAACACAGTCAAATACACAAGTAATTACACTCTGACGCAAGTGAAATCGTATGCAAGAAAATTTTAATTCAAACATTACATGTTTCAGGTTTTATTTCATTTCTATTTTTCAGATTAATCATTTAATATAAACAAAGCAGACTTAAAGGGTTTCCACAATCAAACACTTATGATTAATAGTATGTCAATAATTGACACCATCTATAATTATCCAACAAAAATATTTTCCTCGTGAGCAATAATCAAACATGTGTTATCATTTCTCAAAAAAATAATTGATGACAGTTTTTTTTTCTGATCTATAAAAAAAAGGTGGAAGTCAACTGAGTATGTACACTCTTTGATGACAACATGTGTGTTAGCAACAAAGATTGTTTTGATGAGCCGACTTGTCAGAGGTCATCTTGTGTGTAAATTTTGTGTATGTAATTTAACAATGGAAACATATTTCATTTATTTATGTATGCTATTTTGTCCGCAAGTGTTTTTGTGTATTTTTACACTATGGATTTTGGACAATCCACGATGAATTTCTGTAACAAAAATAAACAATTAAATATTCTAAACATTTAAGACAGGGTTGCAAATGTCCGCCCTTCAAAAATTTTAGGGGACAAATGTTGCACATATATGTTAATTTTTACAGACATACTGTGTGTAATTAATTGAATAATGATCACCAGAGAGAGTGAAATGTCACTGCAATATTTCACAATGATATCCCACAGTGCACATTTCACCCAATCGGGTGATGAGAGCAAAGTCACAACTGTCCCAGGGACATCGCAGTGACAATCCACCCGTAAAAAAATCGTGGGCATCAGCAGACTTTGTAAAAATTGTTAAAGCTGTACTGTACTTAAATTGTCAGTATATGTGCTTGTGCAAAGTCTAAATGAAACAATACAATGTACATTATGAATCTTATACAGAGGCTGAATCAACAATCTTTTCTCTATGCTACCCGTCCCTAGATTTGCCACTAAAATGCCACCCTTTTCAATGGTGGAGTATTTAGACAATTTTCCACCAATAATGCCACCAAAACGCCACCCAAATCATGAAAATGGTGAAAAATTTGAGCAGGACTGATGTTATATAATTTTCCAGTTAATTCCACCTTTTTTACACTAAATGCCACCAATGAGTGGAAAATTGGTGGAGTATTTAGACAAACTTTCACCATAATGCCACCAATATGCCACCTTAGGGTGGCAAACTCATTTTCCACTAGATGCCACTTGTTTCCACTTATTGCCACCATAATGGTGAAAAATTGGTGGAGTATTTAGACAAATTTCCACCATTATGCCACCATTGAGTGGCAAACTTATTTTCCACCAAATGCCACTTATTTCCACCTTTTGCCACCATAAGGGTGGAAAATTGGTGGAGTATTTAGACACTTTTCCACCATTTTGCCACCAGATAGTGGCAAATTCAGTTTCCACTAAATGCCACCTATTTTCACCCTTTCAGAAATTTTCCACCTTGTGGGTGGCAATAGCTGGAAACTGCTTGAAAGTCACCCTGTACCCTAAATTGGAAACAAACAAATTTTAAAAATAATCCTTTTTAATGTTTCCATATGAAATTATATATTGTCTCAAAAAATAGCAAAAACATTAGTCCATTTATTTTCTTCAGTTTATCTTGCTATTCCTGGACGGTTTGAGTTCAGTCCTTTAGGTTGTCGGCAACTTTTCGAGCGCACAATCTAAAACAAAAAAAAATTATGAATGATTAATAAATAATTAAAAAACATAAGCTTACATTTTTATATGACTATTGGATATTTCTATATTCAATTTGAGTGCATAGATATGATTAAAACACTTAAAAAAACAGCACTGCAGATGTGGAAGAATCAGTCTTTTCTTATTTACTCCAAGGCAGAAAATATACGCAGAATAAAAAATGATATTTTCATTCAGTTCATTAGTTACCTTCCAAGAACTTAAGTTTTGCCTTGTCTGCACAAGAAGGTCTGGCGTCAGACTCTCTGTTCCCTTTCCTCATGCCAAACAATGAGCGGCCTTTAATCTCTTCTATATTGAATAGCATTCTGAAGAGCTTTGCTGTACCTTTCTCTTTTGAGGCATATGGCTTCAGTTCTGCCATCACTTGGTCCTACAATATGATTAACAATATCAAATAAGTAAAGACAGAAAATGATTATCAATATCTAATATGTAAAGACAGAAAATGAAACACTTTTATAAGACCTTGGTATATGTATACAACTCTAAAATTTTAAAATAAGAAAGAAATAAAGAAATACAAACACATCAACACAGTGCAGGTTTGAGTAATTAATAATCTTCCAGTTTCAGTTCTTAACGAACCTTCATTAGGATAAATATTTGATAAAATTTTCAAGCTAAAATGTACAAAAACTCTAAAATTTGTAAAACAAAATGTAAATGCAAATTAAAGTGTCATAAAGAGTTTGAATTAAAGTAGGTTTGTAAATAGTGACTAATAGCTATATTTATCGAGAACTGAAAAGTGTCTTATTGGGTACTGTGACACTTCTTTCCTATTAATTCTAAAATAACTTTGAATTAACAAGATACCTTTGTAAAGCCACTGAAGATCAAATGTGTTGCTCCAGGCTGCTCCCAATTGCTTTGTGTCTGCAAAATGATAATTCTTATTTAATGCTGTTTCTGTTATTAACTGTCATTCTCCTAATAGCATGTTACTCTAGACTGTCTAGTTATGGTTATATAATTATCTACTGCACCATGAAAGCTGAATTACAACAATGAAGGAATGAAACTTACTAATAAATCAGTTACTGTTAATCTGCTCCACATGTGACACACAAGGAAAATTGT
This sequence comes from Ruditapes philippinarum, assembly GCF_026571515.1. Classification (NCBI taxonomy): domain Eukaryota; kingdom Metazoa; phylum Mollusca; class Bivalvia; order Venerida; family Veneridae; genus Ruditapes; species Ruditapes philippinarum. Next base: position 235,565 of record NW_026855989.1, on the reverse strand, counting down.
TTATAGCATGAAAGTTGTAGTAATTTGTACCTCAGGTTATCTATTATAAGTTTGATTGATGTAATATTGTACATAATGATATTGTACTTACTGATTAATTTCTATAATTTTTTTCTCAAACTTAAATTTTCTAACATATTGTATTTAAGAAATGATGAAGATCTTCCTACATTCTTTATATTCCTACATTCTTTATATGTACATTGTACATGCAGCTTTCTTTTTAGTCAAGTTACAAACAAAACAAATATAAAACACAATTTTATACAATACCACTTCATATTTTTACTGTCAAAAAACTAAACAGTTTCTGCATAAATAACAATAATTATTGTATGTAAAAGTTGTTTACCTGAAACTTTGACTGGGAATGATTCTGCTGTTTATCTTCTTGTCTACACATTCACACTTCAGTTAAAACTTCTCATTTATATTTACCACACAAATAAGACTTAAAATGTTTTCTTTGAGAAATCAAAAATATGCACCCTTACATTTTAAACAAAATATCTCCAGAATTGCTACAATATCAATAATTTCCTTTGTGTTTGCAAGCTTTAACTGACCTCAATTCCTTTGAATTCAAAACTTTACAACGGTGTAACTGCATGGACAGTCCATTATAATTTTAAATTGTGAGGGATTTCCAAAAACCATAGCACCCATCATTTTTTTTTTACATTCATTTGAATGTATAACTATATATCTAATACCTAAATAGATTGAGTAGAAATAAGCTTTTTAAAAATAATTTAGCATGCTATTTTAAGACAATTCTACATAAAAAACATGTATAATGTTGGCCTCTCCCAAAAATAATCAAATGGAACATTCTGGTCAGCATGAGTAAACTATTAACCCCCATTCATAGATTACTAGATAAGAGGGCAGTAGTTTTATCAGATCTGAGATGTATGCTGTGTTGTTAAATCTTAGAGGATGCAGTATTTACTAGCTAGTATTTACTTATCCTGATTGTAAGAAATTTATCAGACATTATGACTTATTTACTTTTCACACATTAATTTTACAATAGATTTAAAGCCTCTGAAAGCATAGCACAAAAGATGTTAGAGACAATAATTTTAAACTCCACATATAACTAAATCTCATTTATGAGAAGTTACAATGCCAAGGAACCATAACTTTTATTGCATGATTTTGGGTTTATTGCCATTTTTTACTTCTCTATGCTTAATTTTTGTCTTGATCATTAAGCTTAAAAAGTACTGGAGATATTAATTTGAAACTTCACAGATATAGATCTTTTTGAGTAATGTGCTGTGTTTAAGAACCATAACTCTTTGCATACTTTTGGAGTTATTGCCCTTTGCATTTTTCACTTTAATTATTGTTAGCATTACATGAAAAGTGTTAGTACTCACCAGATATCAGTTTAAAGTAATATTGAAGAGACAATTTATTATGTCAATTAGAAGAAAAGACAAAAGTCAAACTTTATTCAAGATTGACATTAAATATCATAGAAGAAGCAACAAACTTTATGCAGAGATATGCATTTTCTGGGCATAGAAGAACATTTCAACTATTTAATGTACAGATTATAACTAAAGAACAAAGTACACTTTAAAAGCCGTAATTTTATTTTACAAGCATAGAATGGAACATAAACATTTTGACTTGAAAGTCAAATTTTACATCCCTAAAGAAAAGTACTGCCATAAAAAATGGGAAGTTAAGTAACCCCATACTTTTCTAATTTTTCCTGATCATAATTATATGTGTTTAACGCCTGGAAAAGTGATTTTAAGTAGAGTTTCCCTTTTCGACTAAAAGTTATTCACAAAATTTTCTAAGTTTTTTTCCACTATTTTGCCACCCAGAAAATAGTTAGAGTTTCACTTTTCCACTAAAAGCCACTCATTTTCCACCTTCAAAATAAACTAAGTTTCATTTTTCACCAATTTCCACCCTTTTGCCACCATAAAAAAAGTCTATGTTCAAATTTCCACTCAATGCCACCTAAATGCCACCAAAGGATAGTGGCATTTGGTGGCAATTTTGCCACTACAGTGGAAAAAGAGTGGAATTTTGTCATTTTCCAGTTAATGCCACCTTTTTTACACTTAATGCCACCCTTTTCAGTGGAAATAGCTGGCAAGTAGTGGCAAATCTAGGGACGGGCATTCCCATTTCAATCGCTGTAAAAAGGTAAATACACATACTTCTTTGCAGAATTCCCATGTTGAGATTTTATCAGTGCGGATAATATGGTGTTTTACATATCAACGTCTCACATTTTATCCCATGTTTCTTCCATAGCAATAATGTTGCCCTTTATGCCATATATCCATAAGAACTCGTCTATGACCCACTATTCCATTTCTTCCGTATTCAAATCCCATGGTACCAGTCTGGCGCATACTAAAAATTAAACATGTTTCCCCGACAGTGAGTCGTCAAAGATTGTTGTAACACAATCTACAATATTAAAACTAGAATATATCATCTTTCTTTATACCAAGAAAACGTGATTTAGAAACTCATTTTTAGCTCTACTATTCGATAAGAATAAGTAGAGCTATTGCAGTCATCCGAGCGTCCGCGTCGGCGTAACCACTTATGTTAAAGTTTTTGTAATAGTTCAAATATTTTCAAAGTCCATAGACATATGGCTTTGAAACTTTGCACACTTGTTCACCATCATGACCCCAACCTGTAGACAGGAGGAGGTAACTCTATCAAGCATTTTGACAGAATTATGCCCCTTTTTCGACTTAGAATTTACGTTAAAGTTTTTGTAATAGTTCAAATATTTTCAAAGTCCATTGACATATGGCTTTGAAACTTTGCACACTTGTTCACCATCATGACCCCAACCTGTAGACAAGAGGAGGTAACTCTATCAAGCATTTTGACAGAATTATGCCCCTTTTTCGACTTAGAATTTACGTTAAAGTTTTTGTAATACATGTAGTTCAAATATTTTCAAAGTCCATTGACATATGGCTTTGAAACTTTGCACACTTGTTCACCATCATGACCCCAACCTGTAGACAAGAGGAGGTAACTCTTTCAAGCATTTTGACAGAATTATGCCCCTTTTTCGACTTAGAATTTACATTAAAGTTTTTGTAATAGTTCAAATATTTTCAAAGTCCATTGACATATGGCTTTGAAACTTTGCACACTTGTTCAACATCATGACCCCAACTTGTAAACAGGAGGAGGTAACTCTATCAAGCATTTTGACAGAATAATGGCCCTTTTTCGACATAGAATTTACGTTAAAGTTTTTGTAATAGTTCAAATATTTTCAAAGTCCATTGACATACGGCTTTGAAACTTTGCACATTTGTTCACCATCATGACCCCAACCTGTAAACAGGAGGAGGTAACTGTATCAAGCATTTTTTTTACTATCAAGCACTAAGAATAGTCGAGCGTTGCTGTCCTACCGACAGCTCTTGTTTTCTGAGTTATGCAATGGGTAATTTCCGCAACTTTTCAGGTGATTTCTTAGGGATATCCCTATCAATCATTTATGTCTCATATAATTGACCACTGTAGACAAAAGGATGTCATGACTTTCTTTCATTAAACTAGTCGCTTCTTCAATTTGAATTGTACCGAAAGAAATGGTGAAAAAACTGTGCACTTTGATGACATTGGCACTTTGATGACACTTGTTTTAATTTGTGTTTTCTAATCAAATGGATAACATAATCAGTTTAATGAGATTACAACCAGGTTAACGACTCCTAGGTACTTTGGACTATATTTTTCTTTCAAATATTTAAATGTTTCTATTGGGATTAAAAGAGAGAGAGAGAGAGAGAGCGTAGTTAACTTGTCAAGTTGTTCTATTACAGTCAGACAAATCTTCCTGTTGGTTTTAACATATTTATTTAAGCTCAATTGCGAAACAAATTCTTGCAACTTTTATTAATAACTTTGTAGTCCGCTTCCTGGATTAAACCAGTAGTGGTGTCATATGAAGAAACATGGTCGTTACCCAATAAGGGCTTGAACCCATGATCTCTGCGTTGAGAAGCCGACACATTAACCACTAGACCTGCGCTCCTCTTGAATCTTTCTTGTTTTTTCTTCTTTTTAAAAGATAGTCTTATGTTGATAGTAATTATTAATGTGGAACGAAAATGTAAATACTGTTATTATTTTTCTAATGTAAATTTATTCTTGTACTGAAATTTTGTCGGAGGACAAGGGTAGATGTTTTTTAAAGCAAAAAGAAGACTGCTTCTATTATCGCAAGGTCACTGAGTCATCATAAAAGTAAATTGAATTTGAAGAACTCCTGGAAACTAACGAAAATGGTTCGAAAAATTAATGAATCTCAGTTCAATATTGCGAAACAATATCAAGCACCCGAGATGTTGAAAATAGTCAAGCATGTCATCTATATGAATGTACAAAGTAAAATAAACATAAACTTTTGTGAAATAAATTTTGTTTAAGTTTGATCTTTGTAACACAAATACACTTAATGAATTATTTTCTCCTCAAAAACTAAATATAGAGTTCACTTTAGCATAATAATAAGGGCATCAAAATGGTTACCTTTTAAGGGGTTGCTCGGACCCATTATTAGAGAATTTATCCATTGATTTTTTTCATACACCATTTTTACACAGCAAGTACTATTGAATGCTTTTTTTTGCTTGTTAAAAGTTAAGTATGGTATTTACTTTTTAATCATGTAATAGTTGTTCAAACACAACCTGTTCAAAAGCCAGATTAAAGTGATTGAAAAGATTATGGATAGGCTGTTGAGGCCCATCTTGATATTTTTTGTTGTATTTCAGATTTATGATTTTCATAACTCTTTAGATGAATTACATAACAATGTATAACATTGTTGGCAGTATTCAGTTGATCAGATTTACGTGTGATCTTAGGGAAATTATTTTTTTGGGTGCAATGGTTATGAATGGTAGTTAAAAAAGTTTTTGAAAATTAATGTGTATTCTTTTTAATTATCTCATTTAATTTACATTAAATTGTTTACCTGGGGCTTCCCTGGCTTATTAATAGTGGTTAGGGTAGTTGACTACAAATCACTTGTCCTACATCACTGGGGGTTTCAGATTCCCAGTAAGGAATCTATCAAACAAGCTCACATAATGCTGGGGGTTCTACTTATGAGCCTGAGCCTGAGGTAATTCATGTAGGGGCACTAGAGGTCAACTTCCACCTGAGTAAAGCTGGAAAGTCACCATATTACCTTTACAATGTTGGTGTGACATTAAACCCAACCCAAAAAATATTTAAATCATCAATTCCTCCATAATATCAAACCCGTGTGAAGATGCTGTGGGAGAGGTTTGTGTAGTGAAAAAAAGGTTATCATGAACAGATTTTATCATCAAAATGCATGTATAAAACACATCATTTATAAATTGCCATTTCATATGTCTTTCTTATAATCATGTTCACAACTTTTGAATTAACATTTGTATTTGGTCTTTAACATTAAAATTTCAAGGCAAAGAATGCATTTTCATCAATTTTCTTGAAGACAACCTGGTCTAAATGCAATTATCTATAGGTGTCATACTGTTAAATTCTCCATGCAATATGACATGTAAAATAAAAATTATATCAAGCTAAAATTAGACTTTTTCAAGTCATGTGATCCCCACACTGTAACAATACATAATAGAGTCATGAATAAGACATTCTTGAATTTCAAATAAAATGATAACTTGTTAAACATTTCTCTAAATCATCTTTTTTGAAGGGTAAATCAATACTTTAAATAAATAAAATCATGTGTAAGATCGTATTTTCTATTAAATGTAAGCTTTAAAAAGAAAAAAAAGGAGCTGGATTTCAAAATAAATCAAATTTAGAAAGCATTAACATTTTTCATTTCAATTATTTTTTCAAATACCATCTGTATGACTGTTCCCCGACTTATTTAAAAGAACCTCCTACTTTAGATTGTGGTTTAAAGTTTGAAAGATTAAGTTTCCTTGATAAGTGTGTATACATTATTCAAAACCTGACAATTATACTAACTGTATATTCCTGTTGTAGAGTGACCTTGCATATTTTATATATAAATATACCAATACACAAATAACAGTGGAATTGTAGAAAAGGTTCATTAAAACCATGTTGTCAGACAGTGAGTATTTGACATTACTTTTCTCTACACATTTATAATTCTACATTTAGTATTTTATAACCTGTAAACCATAAACCAGATTAGTTTATTTTACTCAAAATCTTTTATGTGTATTTTATGACTATTTTTGCCTTTCGTGTCCTACTTTCTTTTCTTATTTACCTATACATGTACATACAGGTGTGTTTCAAGAAATTGTAACATTACAGGATAATGACACTTTTACAAGTTATTTATAAAAGCTGAATAATTTATTTATAAATATTTTGGCATTCTAAAGGCATGTCAAATTATAGTGAGCAACTTTGCTACAGTAAAGAATTTGTCTCACTAACTTAAAATAGAAAATTTATAAGTGAAAGCTATACTTCTCGACATTTTGGGTAATGTGAATTGCCACCTTACACCCCTCTTTGAGCTGCACCTGTAAAGATCTACTTAATGACTACATGTATATTTTTGTTGTTGTAATCCTCACCTAAAAAAATATTTGTTTACTAGTCTTGTGATTAATACAAGCTGGTAACTTGTCCTGAACATAAAATAGAAATAGAGAAAACAGAATCCCTAAAGTAAGCCCAACACGGCAAAATTGTAAAATGTTGCAGGCTCGGTTTGATTGAAACTTGTTGTGCCTCATTTTGACATAAACTCCCTAAAAAAATCATAATTTGCTGAACTGTTTTATTTATGTCAAGTATTTTGTTAAACTTATATTGATTTTTAGTGACTATGTAGACAGGTCAATTTATTAAGTTATAGTGTTGTAAAATATTTAACTTGTTAGTAGATTTTTTGTAAAATTATTTTTGAAAAACATTTTACCAAATTGCAATTTACCAATTTTCTTTTGAATGTAATTTGAAAATCGTTAGCAAGTCAAAAGTCTGAATATGCAATAACTATACATAGATACATAGAGCGTTTCAAATTAAATCATCTGAATATTTATGTTCTTAAATTAATATATTTATATATAAACATTTATATGAATATTTTAACTTTGATTTCCAAACTGTACTGTAATTTATTAATAAAATTTTCTTATGAATAACCACTTTTGGCGTGGTTTATAAACTGGTGACTTAAAATGAATCGAATGAACATAAAAAGTACTAAATAAAACACCCACCCCACTGACGTATGACTTTAATGACGATATCTTAATATACAACATGTGTACATGTATTGAACATAAAATGCTATAAAAATGCTATAAAAATGGGTTTCAAACATGGTTCAGTTTCATGAAGATTGATATATTATATTATTTTGTAAGCTTATATCAGTTACTGCTCAGTCATCATCCGCAGCTCCAGCAGGGGGTTAGGGGGTCATGACCCCTCCCAATTCCCTTTTGAATTTTGCTAGTACTTGATGTAGGTTACTCCTGAGAATTTGTTATCAACTTACATCTTTAGTAAAGATCATCCAAATACTTTAAAAAAATCAACCAAATATTAATATATGACCTTCTCTTGAAAACTAGTAAAATGTCAACCCCCATTTAGAATATGCATTATACACCTTGTAAAAATTTTTGGTTCCCCTTATAAAAAAAATATATAAAAAATCCTTGATCTGCACCTGATCATGGCACATCATATTGTTTTGTTACAGACATTGCTTGAAGAATACAAAAGGGCATATACTAAATGCAGTCGTCTTTTAATTTACAAACCCAAATCCTTATTCCGTAGTATAAAACTTAAAATTTCCTACATGCCCGAATATATAAATGGTATAATTTTTGCTGGCCAAGGATACAATTTACCAGTGTTTGGGCTGGTGCAAATTATACAATTTATATATTCTGTCTGACTTTCATATATCATACATTTTGTACATAATTATTATAGTAAAAACTTATTTATTTAATCAGTAAAAACTTATTTATTTAATCGTAGATCTTCACATATTAGTTATATAACTTTTTCCTTTTAAATATTATTAGTCCCCTACCGGTTTACCGGAGGGGACTTTAGGTTTACCCTCCGTCTGTCCGTCTGTCCGTCCGTCAGTCCGTCCGTCCGAGCAAACATTTGATATTTATGAGCTTCATTCCGTAGTTAAATAAAGAACAAAAGCTCATAAAATTCAAATTAAGAGCTATTTTTTTTATTTTATGAGCTGATTTTGCTTATGGACTTTGGTCCAGGTGTAGTTTATGAGCTGATTTACCTCTTAAATATCAAAAGTTGGTATGTCCGTCCATCCGTCCGTCCACAAAACTGGATCCCGCGATAACGCAAAAAGTACTGAAAATATTTTTATGAAACTTGATATATGGATAGATGGCAGTATGGAGATTATGCACATCTTTTTCTTTTCTTCCTATGTTGAAAATTCTGGTTGCTATGGCAACAAATAGACTGAAAATATGGCAAATTTTACACATAACCTGGATCCCGCGATAACGCAAAAAGTACTGAAAATATTTTAATGAAACTTGATATATGGATAGATGGCAGTATGGAGATTATGCACGTCTTTTTCTTTTTTTCCTATGCTAAAAATTCTGGTTGCTATGGCAACAAATAGACTGAAAATATGGCAAATTTTACACATAACCTGGATCCAGTGATAACGCAAAAAATACTGAAAATACTTTTATGAAACTTGACATATGGGTAGAGGGCAGTCTGGAAATTATGCACATCCTTTTCTTATCTTCCTTTGTTGAAAATTCTGGTTGCTATGGCAACAAATAGACTGAATTTCAAGATTTCTGATTTTAGTTTTTAAGTTTTTTTCACTATAAGTTCTTTATTTTGTAAGGTATTTTCTTCAAACTTTAAATATAAGTTGCTAGTCATCAACCACATCATATGTGACAAGGTTTACAACTCTAGCACAAAATTTATCAGAATTACCTCCCTTGAACTTAAAATTTTCATGAAAAAAATTTTTTTTTTTTAATAACTTCTTTTTTTCTGAATGTATCTACTTCAAACTTCATATATATGTTTCTTCTTATCACTCAACATTTGTGAGAAAGGTCAATACTCTAGCAAGACTTTTTCCAGAATTATGCCCCTTTTGAACTTTTTTTCGAGAAATTGGTAATTTTTACTCCAAATTCTTCAATCATTATAGGATTTTCTTCAGCTCCTTCAGTGTCCTTTAGTCCGTCTGTCTGTCTGTACATAAAAACTGTTTCCTGTGATCACTTTTTAAGAACTTTTTCAACAAATTTACTTAAAATAGAAACATAAGTGAATAAGTGACTATTTTATGGTTTAAATTAGATAAACACTTTTTCAACTTTGATACTGATGTATTTATTGCAGGTGTATATATATGGGTCGAGAATTCCCCTGCATATAATGTTGTCAATGTAAATTTGTTTGATTTATTACAAAATGATATTAATATGTATCAATCATTGGGTAAACTGTTCTTGACCGGAGACTGGAATGCACGAGTAGGCTCGAAGAAAGATTTTATAGAAAATGACCGTTATGTAGATTTCATAGATGACGTCGATTATTCACCAGATTTCTCTTGTCCACGTAATTATATTGATAATACAGTTAATGCAATGGGTTTAAAACTTATCGATCTGTGTTTGATGTGTAATTTACGTTTAGCCAATGGAAGGTTAAGAAATGACGCAAACGGTTCATTTACATATGCAAACAGTCTCGGGTCAAGTACGATTGACTATCTATTATTGAATGAAAATAATTTTGAATGTATTGATGATTTTACCGTACAGCCTTTTAATGAATGGTCGGACCATTGTCCGTTATCCTTCACAATAATATGTAGTCATATATCTCCTGATCATACTGATGAAAATGAATCAGTCAGGATACAATGGAATGATGATTTAAAATCCGACTTTAGACGCGGTATTATTGGCCAGTTAAATGAATTAAACGATTTATTTTTAAATTCTGACATTTCAAGCGCTGATGACGTAAATAGTTGTGTTCAGTCTTTCACTGATATTATTAATAAAGTAGCTGAACCACTGTTTTGTAAACGTGTCTCGCGAGTCACGCGCAAAGGGCACAATACAATTTTTAAAAAGGCTGACTGGTTCGATCATGACTGTCATAATGCTAAATATGTTTATTTAAATGCTGTAAATATGTATAATATATCAAAAACGGAGGAAAATAGAATACATATGTTAAATAATAAGGCTTTTTATAAAAGTTTGATAAAAAGAAAACGTAGACAGTATGAAGTAAATAAAATTACCCAATTACAAAATCTTAGACACTCAAAGCCAAGAGATTTTTGGAGATTATTCAATTATAAATCAAAAGGTAATATCAGTGGCAATTTAACAAATAGGGATTTTTTCAACTATTTTTCGTCTCTTCAAAGTGAAATATCACAATTTGAAACTGAGGAAGCAGAGAATTTTTTAAATAATCATGATTTTTGGCCAGGAGGATGTTTTGATGAACTAGATAGTACAATAACTGTAGAAGAATTATTGTCTGTTGTTAAAAATTTGAAAAGGAATAAAGCTTTTGGAATGATATGCTTTTAAACGAATACTTTATATCATGTATCGATATATTGTCATCTCATTTAGTAGATCTTTTCAACATTATTTTAAGTACTGGGCACTTTCCAGATAAATGGTCAGAGGGCATAATTATACCTATTTTTAAGAAAAACGATCCCTGTGATGCTCGTAATTATAGAGGGATTACATTAGTAAGTTGTTTATCAAAAATTTTTACAGGTATTTTGAATAAACGAATTTCATGCTGGGCCGAAAATAACAGTAGATTGAGTGATGCGCAATTCGGATTTTGTCAAGGTCGGTCAACTACTGATGCAATTTTTGTTCTTAATGCTATCGTTCAAAAAATCTTAAATGATAAAAATCGTCTTTATTGTTGCTTTATTGATTTAAAGCGTGCCTTTGACAGTGTATATTTAAATGGTTTATTTTTAAAATTATATAAGCTAGGTATAGGTGGCAAAGCTTTGCGAATTTTAAGAAGTACTATGTATTCACATGTTAAAACATGTGTAAAGGCTTGTAACTCTTACTCAGACTTTTTTGCATGCGCTGTGGGCTTGAAACAAGGGGAGATAATGCCGCCTCTACTATTTTCTCTTTTTATAGAGGACTTAGAACTGTTCTTACAAGATAGTCCTTTGTGTGGTTTAACTCTTGACGATATTACTTTAATTCTTTTATTATTTGCTGACGATATGGTTTTACTTGGTAAAAGTCCTGTGGAATTACAGCATAGTCTTGATTTGCTAAATGAATATTGTGATAAGTGGGGGCTTAAAGTCAACACTGATAAAACAAAAATTGTTGTATTCAGAAAGCGAGGCCCGTTAAATGCAAACGAAAAATGGACATACAAAGGTAGCTTAATAGAAACTGTAAATAACTTTAATTATCTAGGCACTGTTTTTAATTACACGGGCTCTTATACTTTAAATCAGACGACATTAGTAGGTAAAGGATTAAAAGCTTTGAATGTTTTAATACATAAAACAAAACATTATGCCGTTAAACCCTCTGTTATGTGCCAACTGTTTGATGCTTTTGTTGCCGCCACCTTGAATTACGGATGCGAAATATGGGGCTTTGGAAAATCGAAAGAAATAGAACATGTTCATTTAAAATTTTGTAAACAATTATTAAATGTTAAAATGACAACATGTACAAATAGTATTTATGGAGAGTTAGGTCGATTTCCAATGTATATAAATAGATATGTTAGAATTATTAAATTTTGGTGCAAAACTGTATCGACGGAAAATATCTTGATCAGTAAACTATATGATTGTCTACTTGAAATTAAGAATAATAAAAATAATTGGGTTTATAATGTTAAATCTCTTTTAGATGAATACGGATTTTCCTATGTATGGTACAATCCAGATTTAGTTGACTTGAAAAAATTTCATATTTTGTTTAAAGGAAGAGTAACTGATGTTTTTAAACAAAAATGGGAACGTAAGTTATCTACCAGTGAAGTATCGTATGGATATATTAAAAATATTTTTGGGTTTGAATCTTATATAGACATTTTACCTAAAAAGTTTAGAATTGCTACATCCAGACTGCGTTTATCATCACATAAACTGAGAATTGAAACAGGCCAATATGCGCCAAATAGAATAGACCGCAATCAAAGAAAATGCTTACTTTGTAACAAAAACGATAAAGAAGATGAATATCATTTTGTAATCATTTGCCCATTTTACGATGAATTAAGAAAGACTTTTATAAAATCTTATTATTACAGGCATCCAAGTGTGTACAAATTTGTAGAATTGATGCAATCTAGGAATTTTAAAATAGTAAAGAATCTCGGTAATTTTTTGTATAAAGCTTTTTCTGTTAGAGCGAGTCAAATTGTTTAGTTTTTTATATCATTTATACCATCTACTAGTAAATGTTTTTTGCATACTGAACTTTACTAAATCTAGGTTGTGTATAATTTTTGTATTCATAAACTGAATTGCAACTGTATTCACATACCCATCCTCCTTCTCCATGTGATAAATATTATTTTTTACCGTGGCGTGCGTGTGTGTGTTGGTGTACGTGTGTGCGTGCGTGCGTGCGTGTGTGTTTACTTTCTCCCACTATGTTATGCACTAATTTCAATGTTCCTATGTATGCCATTGTCATGTGATTGTAAATTTGTATCATATATTATTTGTTATAACGAAAAACTTGTAAAAGTTTAAGTTAATAAAGTATCTATCTATCTAATGGCCAATGGCCCTTCAGAATGTTGCTGGGGTTCTAACCGGTAGGGGACTTATGGATTGCTTGCAATACTATGATAATTGCTTGTTATTAATGTTTTGAGTTTAACCTTTTCAATGTTCCCTGCTGATTGAAGGTATCCTTAAATTTTATGATACATAATTTACTTCATGCTAAATTTGATTTAAACATTTATTTCAAAAAGAGTTTTGTATAAAGAAAATCAGCATAGAGGGATCTGTTTCAAATTGAATCTTGTTATGTTTAAAACAGTCGCCATAAATCAGTCAAAAGTTGTTTGAATTTGACTAGCACACATGCTTATTAAAATATATAAATTTAAAAATCCACATGTATTAAAGAATAACGATTTCTTGTTTATTTTCAGGATCAGAATGGTTACAGTTACTTCCCTTTGTTGGAATGTTGTCACTTCTTTCATATGTCACATATCAAGCATTCCGCTCGAAACCTGCTCCTAAAGATTCCTGTGTTAACCTTAAAATACAAAAAGAAAGTTCAAAGGTCGTTAATATGGTAGATATTGAAGAATTAGGTGATAAAGTCTCCTATTGCAGATGCTGGAGATCTAAAAAGGTAAGTTGAGATAAGGTTACATCTCAAATGACATATCTTGTTTGAATATATCTGTCACATCTTGTACTAGATCTGTAACTATGCCTCCCCTACTTTTCCCCACCCAGCCTCCTTCGAAATGGTGAAGGAATATTTCTTTGAACATTTTGTCAGTCAGTAAGATAGTTTGTTGAAACATTATTAAAACCAGAACTTGCCTGAACATTATTAAAACCAGAACTTGCCTGAAAAGCAACAACAGAAAGTGAAAGTCCGGGTGTGGGCAACCTTTAAATAAAGTTTGTCCTATCGTAGCATATCACTTTCAGTTTCAACAGGTAAAGAGTTATTTTTTATTTGATGCTCAATAATGGTACATTGCAGCCCCTGTTTGTATTGTCTGGTAAGGCATTATAAATTGTCTCTCTGACTTTGAGTCTTAAGGTCATTTGTCTGTCTCCACTGATTCAGAAATCATGTTGGATTGGTAGTTGGTAACTTGAAGAAAAATTGGTTTGTTTGTTTGGGTTTTACGTCACACCGACACAATATAGGTCATTTGGCGACGTTCCAACTTCACTAGTGGAGGAAGACCTCAGGTGCCCTTCCGTGAATTATTTCAGGCATGAATAGGCACCTGAGTAGAACCACCGACGTTCCGTAAGCTAGCTGGATAGCTTCCTCACATAAAAGAATCCAAAGTCCCTGTCGGGATTCGAACCCACAGCGGTGAGGGGCAAGTGAGAGAAATTGGTAATTACTCATTAGTTATTCAGGAAAGCCAGTGAGTTGGACCTACTGCCAAGATATTACCCAAAAAATGTGTTAAAATCAGCATAAAAACCAACAAAAACTGCATTCAGAATGGATTTATGTTACTTCTTTATTGCCAAAATGTTGAAGTAACCAATGGCAACTTTCTGAAATATATTTGTATGTATTTGAATATATTAGAGTATATATAAGTAATTAAAAAGACAGTATTAACATATTAAACAAAATATAACCCCCCCCCCAAAAAAAAAAAAAAAAAAAAAACCCAAAAAAAAAACAAAAAACAACAAAAACAAAACCCTAACTCATCTGTATGTAAAAATATCCATGAAGAAACTCTTTACATTGAAATCATTTTTCTATTTACAGTTTCCAATATGTGATGGAAGCCATAACAAGCATAATGAAGAAACTGGTGATAATGTAGGACCTCTAGTGCTGAAAAGGAAAGAACCTTTATCTGCTGCAAAATAAACTTAAATCAAAACAATTTTTTGTACAAAAATTAGAAGAAAAAAAGAATGATAAAAGCCCATTTATATTGTTATATTGATCTGATTTTGTAATTTCATGGACCTTGGCTTAGATAATATTGGACCACAATTTTATTTTTCTGTTCAATTTTTGTGTTTTGTTTTGTATTTTTAAAGCTTTTTTTAAATGTTTAAAGGTTGGAATAAATTTAGTTGTTGCTTATGTAAATGCACATGTCAAATGTAACCACGGTTATCTGTATGTTTGGAGAACAGTGGGGAAGGATTTTGATAAACTATAGCCTTGTTAGATAACAATAGTTAGATAATAAAATGATCCACACTGTGTGATTAGACTCATCCATCTATTTTATTCTAGAGCATTACCTCTAGATGCTTGCAGGAATCATGATCAATAAATAGACATATATCGATTTTTTCGCCGATTCTTACATTTTTCATTCTATATCATACATAAATTGGATCTGAAAAGATGCATAAGACCTTTTAAAGTTCATTCCGTTGGGTAAATGAAGCAAGATTTTAGCATTGAATCATTCAAATGTCTTGTCCGGTATATAGCTGAATTATAACGGTATTTAGTGTGGTGCTCCAATCCTTATTTTAGTCTCTAAGTATATCGGGGACATGTGGATGGTATGAAGTCTGTCCCTGATGATTTCTGATATCTCCCAATTCTCCAGATGTGTTTACAAATGACTAGTGCATATGAGGCCTTAAAGTATTTTTTTTTTACAAATATGTACACATATTTTGATATGCTTGAATTTAGATTTGTAATGATAAGCAGTTAGTGAACTAGATTTATATTGTGTATCATGAATGTTTGCTGTTCAAATGTAACCATTTACACACTAATACATCACCATGAATAGACAAATTTATTCCGAGTTTTCTCTCGCACGTTAATCACTATGTACCTCTTGTTAAATTTTAGTACAAAGTGTTATATACAATGTAGCACTCATATTTTAAAGCCATGATGCATCTGAATAAACTGACAAATAAAAATCTAGAACATTTATATTCAATATAATCAAAGATTGAATCCATATAACAATTTACGTGTTATATCATTGTGTAAAGTAGGTCAGAATTCATTATTTTGTGATTTCCGTTCACTTACATGATTTTTTTTTTGCAGGGAATATTTATATTATTCAAACTTGGATTATGATGTCTTGTATACTTTCTAAGAATTTTCATTTTAGCATTGTATGATGAAACATTTCCTCTTTATTTTTCAGTGAACAAAATGTACAGTTACTCGTAGATACAGTTTTTGTAAAGTTACTTTTTGCCATTTGGAAATTTTGGAAATATTGTTTATAATGGCTTTTAGAAAATATGTAGTTGCTAAGTTGAAACTGTAGTAATTTCGATGTTTTAATCTTGATTTATATTGATTTAATGTCAGTAATTATTAATTGTTTTATATTTCATTTTGTTAGCACGTCAGTTTTGTAGAAACAGCTGAGCTGTTATGATCACTGCCTTGTCGTCATTGATGTCGTCACGCAAAAACTTTAATGTAGCATATTATTCAAACATTTTACAAGTTATTAATATGGAACTTGAAATACTTGCTTTATCATGACAAGGTGCAATTATTAGACAAAGGGCATAATTCTAAAAGCTATATTTTTGGGGTTTTGCTCTTTCTTTACTTCGAAAGTTTGTCAAAATTAATTTTTGATAGTTTGTCCGCTTACAGACTAGCGTTAACAGTGCATGCAGTGCTCTTGTTTAAATTCATTCTTATTCCATCATATATTGAATGGGCATTCTGTACATTAGTGGTTATTGATTATTGAAATTAGAAACATGTTTTAGAATAGATGTATATCAGAAAAAATGTAAACATTTATTACACATATTATCATTATTTTATGGTAAAACATCTTTCTGGGTGCATTTTTTTACACATTGCACATTTGAAGACGTATATTTATGTAATTTACATAATTAGATTCACCTTATTAGATGATATTTACAGATATGTTTTCATGTGGGTAATTTCTTATTATAAAGTATACAAATCAAAAAGGTGAATATTGTAAATTATTGATATACATGTATGTAACATAAAGAAGCACTGTCAATATAAATTCCAGAATTGAAGAGTTATGCCCATAATTAAACATTCATATATAAATTGTTGTTTAGATAGAATGGAAGACTGAATTTTAAAAGCATCTTCATTTCGATACCATCCATAACAGCTTTTGTCTTAGTTATCTGTAGTGATTACTTCATTGGAAGCATGAGGTGTGGAAGACAGCCTGGAAGCTGAGATTTTTATTGAAGCTACATATACAATGTGGCCATACCACGTGACTTTTCGGGTACGGAACACGCCGATTTTTCACCTGATTCAGGTATGTTTTTTATTCACAACTTATTTATTACTCAACCGATTTTGATCAGATAAGGCGCAGAGTACCCGTAATTATATCAGCTATCCACGGTATATCAAAATTCTGAAAACCCCTGAATGGTTTTTGAGAACATTCGAGTACAGTTTTCTTTTCATAGCCTGGGCCGAGGGGAACGGTACACACTCATTTGTCATAACAAGCAATTTCTAGCAAGTCATATGTTTTTTGGCACTATTTCATAGAAAAATACATGTTAAATCTGATATATTTACTATGTCCAATGTATCGAGTGAATGCAGTTATGTTTTAGCATATTTTCATAAAGTTATGTTGAAATGGTACGGAACACACTGTTATTTCAAAAGATACGGTACACACACAATTTCTGTCTTTGTAATAATTCTAAAATAAAATATATTAAAATTTAATTTCAATTATAATGTGAGTGATTTTTTTCATAGTTATACATTTTATTAATTTAAACGAGAACCCAGGGACCTGTTTTGCAATGTATCATAATGCTTACTTTTAATATTTATATGTATTTGTGCACTTTATTTCAAGAGATCACGCTTAACATTTAAAACCTCCATGTATTTGTCCTATTTAAAATCACCTAGGGTATGTTAAACACTTCGATCTTCACAGAATCAGGTAGTTGCGCTCTATAGAAAGAAAATGTTGTTATATAGTGATGTGTTTATTGTTGTTTATTGTTGTTTTTTATTTCTTTTAGTTTAAGTAAAGTAAGATGTGTATTTTTGCTTCACCCTGAAAAAAATAAAACAAGGTCATGACCTAAATCGCTGAAAAGTATCATTACTTGATAACAATTTATATATATTTATATTTTGTTAATAATAAGCAAGTCATTAAGTACAATTTAGCAATATCATGGTCATGTTTAATTAAATCAAATCACAGAAGGCGCTGAATTTGTTTGGGTCTCAGAATGTCAGAAAGGTGAAGGCTGTGAGATTGTAAACCAATTTGTTTTTGTATAGTGCCACCAATGTTGTTTCTAG